>NW_026290185.1:0-5003 GCF_023373465.1 Oncorhynchus keta | reverse complement strand
GGGGCCTGTTGCACAAAAACTAGGATATGGGATTAAGCCAGGATATCTTGGTGATCCTGGCTCAATTGATCCGTAATCCGGTTGCACTAAAGATGGATAGGGGGCAGGAGGATATGTTATGGTATAAATTACCATGGAGATTTATTCTGTGGAGCTAGCCTGCTCCAGACCAGGCTAAATTCCAGGATCTATTTAATCTCATCCCTAATGTCAGTCAGCAGTCACCACAAATGGAAACCAATAGTTATTTCACTGCTCACTAAGGGGCTACTGTTATCACATATAACTAGACCCACTGTCATTATTTAAACTTGTGATCATTAATTTCAATGATTTTGATAAAAATGATTTTTAGATGTTGCTATCATTAGATAATTTATGTTTCCCATAGACTATATATAAAATGATAGAATATTAGGGCCACAGAGGGAAAAAAAAAGACAAGTCATAATATTGTAAATCAGTTGTTTTAAAGGAGGACAGTTAAAATGACAGATGCGGGGCATTTCGTGAAATTGTACTTCAGTATGGTTTCATAAACAAAGACATGCTGATGTGCCAGAATATTAAGTATCACATTGTCATAAGTATCAAAACTGTAAAAACAATATGTAGCTTTCTGCAGAAAGAACCAGCCTCATAAATGTATGACTTTATCCTTTTCAGTGTGGCCCTAGTACTCTGTCATATAAACAAATACACATTCCATATGAATATAAAAACACAATGTGTAACATTATGTTCCTTTATTGAATAAGGACAAAACAGCAGGTAAACCATCAGCTCCTTTTCGAAACTGCCACAGTGACTCTACAAGATGGAAAGCACAGAATCCAAGCATATTATACAAAATGATACATACACATTCAAAGGTCTGTATATAACACACCCTGCATGTCTGCACACTAAAATAAATGCAGGACAAATCCATACACATCAACTGAACAGACAAATGAATGGATGCAGTAGCCTCCTGCAGCCTTGTATTACACACAGTATACCGCACAAACATCATAAGAGGCCAAATTCGAAAAAAAAACGAACCCAAAAAACCCAAATTCCTCTGCCACCGCAGGACATATTTAACCAAAATTGAAAGCACACATACTAACTAAAATAATTCAACACATATTGGTCCCTCAGCAGCCGACCACTGTCGTCATCAGGGAAGATTGCCGATTGTCCCAGTCCATGGCTGGTGGCACTCTGGGGGCCCTCTCCTTCCTCAGGCAGGCCACATTGTGGAGGACAGCACAAGCCACAGTAATATCACATGCCCTAACAGGGCTGACCCTTAATTTGTGAAGGCAGTGAAAGCGTGCCTTCAGGAGGCCAAAGGTCATTTCAACTCTGGCCCTGGTCCTGGCATGGGCATGGTTGTAGGCCTGCTGTGCTTCCTGGGGGGTCTGTGAAAGGTGTCAGGGAGAAAAGGCTGGCAGCCATACCCCTGTCTCCCAGCAACACACCAGAGAATTCACCTGTCAACACAAAAATCTCATCATTACTACCTCATAAACACAGTGATATTCTGACACAGCCATGATGGTTATAAATAGGGGTTGTGTGGCTTACCTTGTGATAGGGCACTGATAGATTTCAGAGGCCCGAAAGATTCTGGAGTCATGGACTGAGCCAGGCCATTTTGCCACAACATTGCTGATCACACAGTCAGCATTGCAGACCATCTGAAATCATAAGATGAGGAATATTACACCAATCAATGCACATCACTGGCAATGCAGAGTGTTTGTCAATGGACAATATCAAAAAGTTATGTTCACCTGAACATTAATGCTGTGAAAGGATTTCCTATTCACAAAATCGGCCTCATGGGCACCTGAGGGGGCTTTTATCCTTATGTGTGTGCAGTCCACTGCACCAATGACATTGGGGAAACCTGTCACACAAAGTAATGAGTATCCTACTATGTGTTAACAGTTGTCCTGTAATTTGTAGATCCTCTTACCTGCAATCCTATAGAACTCCTCTTTGATGTCACAGAGTCTTCTGTGGCCAGGGAAGGAGATGAAGACATCTGCTAATGCTTTGATAGCCAGACACACACTCCTTATTGTGCGGCAAATTGTGGCCTTGTTCAGCTGTTCTGCATCCCCCACTGAGTACAGGAAGGCTCCACTAGCAAAAAAGCGCAAGGCCACACAAACCATTTGCTCCACACTCAGTGCATGGCTCCGTGCAGTGCGGTGCTTAATCCTGGGACCCAGTAGTCTGCATAGATACCTGATGCCATCTGCAGAAAACCTGTATCTTTCATAGATGGTCGTCAGGGAAGGCCAGTGGGTCCAACCGGTCCCTGAAGACCCTTTCTCGCCTGAAGGCTCTCCTCAGCACAAGTGCTTCTTCATCCACCACATCTCGCACGAATGGGCATGCCATTGTCAGAGCAGAAAGGAACACACAATTTTGGGCCTTCATATAGGCTAGTGGCCACACCTGGTGCTGGGGGTGGGCAAAAGAGGGCGATGCCTTATAACGATGACTTGGTTGTACTGATTGCTGGGAAAATAAAAAACCTTAGAAAGATGCCACCGTCCTGTGTGCTCACAATAAGAGCTCATATGTCATGGCTCACTTGACTTTACGAGAATATACCTAATTTTTATTTTGAGCTGTGTCATCTTCTTGGAGCTGGGGGAGGAAATACAAATAATGATTAATACATTTGTGTTACAGTTAGCATACAGTGTACATTGAAGGCATATCTCACCTCCCTCTCAAGTTTTTTTATTTCAAGGTCCAGTTTCCTAATTGTCCTCTTTTATTTCGACTCCAGTGCAAGATTTTCCATCTTTTTTTCTTCTTGTACTGAATGTCTATGTCTGCCAGTTCTATTTGGCGCCGGAGGTGGTTGCCATACAACTTTCTGATAGCTTGTGAGCTCTGTGAACACAATACAATTAGCGCAGCTGGAATTTGGCAGGATGTGGTGTCCTTTTATTAATACGCACTATGTTGCCAGGCTGGTTTTCCCACTGTATAGCATCTGGGTCCTGTAAAAGAAATTAGATTTTTTGATTTTGATGAGGACTCCTCACCATTGTAGAGTAAATAGTACTTTCACAGTCTTACCATGATACCTCATGCCTTCTGGAATCCAGAGATGGTCTCCTCCTCATCATCATCGTCTCCATCATGTGCTGTTGCTGCTGCACTGGGGCCTTCACCCTATCACATTTAATCGGATTCATATTGAAGCTAGTAGACAAGACATGCCAGGCCTACAGTATGCCTTTGATGGAGTACTCACTGGATCAGCATCGTCTGGTGCTTGTGCTGGTGGCTCTAACAGGAACACAGTGCTGCCAGACACTGCAAGGCAATAGGTAAACCAAAGTCAGACAGTCCAAATTGATTCAATATGAATGTGGTTGTATCCCATGTAGAGATGGAAGGACATACCTTGAATGAAGCGGGTGGCATCTTGGGAGGAACCTATGCTCGCCTTTCCCCCAGGGATCCCCTCTAAGACGGGCCTGCCTTTTATTTAGCTCCAAGGCCATGTCCTCTGCTGGGGTAAGGTCAGCCTTTGGTGACCCACCACCCGTGCCTTGTCTGTGGTATTCTTTTTCACTGCTAAAACAGTACAGACAATGTGTGAGCAGGCACCTTCTGGGTACAATATATGCTTGTGCTTTGTTAAATATTAGTCAGGGGACCATACCATTCTGCAGAATGTTCTTGTATTTGATTTTGACCTGCTGCCATGTCCGTTTTGCCCGTTCATGTTTAATCTACACACACACACACACACATTTAATGGAGTCACACTGCAAAAATTACTTGGTATTTTTGTCTTGTTTTCAGTAAAAATATCAAAAAAAAAAAAAACTTAAATAAAGATGTATTTTCTTGATTTGCTAAATGACCTAGCAAAATAAGTATAGTTTAGACAAAAAATATAAACTTTAAGTAAATGTGTGCTTAAAACAAGCAAATAAAAATCTGTCAATATAATAAAAATTATCTTAAAATAAGTTTACTTTTTCCATAAACACTTAATTTTAGAAAAGTTCTCGTTTCACTGGCAGATTTTTTTGCTTATTTTCCTAGGTAATTTTGCTCAAGAAAATATTCAAGATGTTTTTAGATATTTTTTTTTTAACTGAAAAACAAGACAAAAATACTAAGTAAGAAAGACATTTTTGCAGTGCAGTGAGCAACCGACCTTGGGTCCTTTGAAAGGCGCTATAAATTAAAGTGATTATTATTATAGCTCATCTATTTATTCAATTAAATTTTATTTATATAGCACTTTTCACAATTGTTTCATTCTGTCAAAGCAGCTTTACATTAATGAAAGCAGGAGAAACACAAAAAACGGTGGACAACATAAGAAGCAGAGTACAACGGCTAAGATTAAACCGTACTGAGCGTAGTAACGTTAAATAATAATGTAAGGCTTTAATAATATGTATCATAGCTTTATACAGTGTGATGGACTTACTTACACAATTTCACTCATATCTGCAGTGTATTTCAATTAAAAATTTAACCGTTTCATAATTACAGTACAACTGCGTTTTTGGAGATGTGAATTAAATATTTGAATTGTAATTGTGATGTTTCAGCGGAGCGGTGAGTGTGTAATTGTGCACTACTTACGCATTCAGGCGGTCTGCAATACTTTGCCACGCTTTTTCTCTTTGCTTTATCACTGTGGCGGTGTTGCCTTTCTTCTTAATTATATCTTTTACCTCCTCGTATGCCTCCATGAGGATTTGTGCTTCCGACGGGAAAAGTACGCGGCTCTAGTTGCCATGGTAAATCAGTTAATCTGTGATCTGTGGCGGGGTCTATTTGAGTGAGCCGTGAGCGCGCACCTATCCAGGATTGGTTTCACCCGGCTTAATGAATCCGTGTCTGCTCATCCTGGCTTGGTCTTTGTGCAACCAATTAAGCCTGACGCACATGTTTTGGCTTCATTGAGCTCAGCTTAGTCATTTATCCCGGATGTCTTAATTCTACTCTTTGTGCAACAGGCC
>NW_026290184.1:0-6220 GCF_023373465.1 Oncorhynchus keta | reverse complement strand
TCCTCTTCTGGCTGTGTCGGGTGGAGATTATAACAGAACATGGCCAAGATGTTCAAATGTTCATAAATGACTAGCATGGTCGAATAATAAGGCAGAACAGTTGAAAATGTGAGCAGCAGCACGGCCAGGTGGACTGGGGACAGCAAGGAGTCATCATGTCAGGTAGTCCTGGGGCATGGTCCTAGGGCTCAGGTCCTCCGAGAGAGAGAAAGAAAGAGAGAATTAGAGAGAGGACATGTGGCGTGGCCAGTCCTCTTCTGGCTGTGTCGGGTGGAGATTATAACAGAACATGGCCAAGATGTTCAAATGTTCATAAATGACCAGCATGGTCGAATAATAATAATGATGCGTGCTTCTATGCGTACAGAACAAATTCTCTACTTCCTGTTTGCGTAGTCTTTCTAAGTACCAGAAACATCCACTAGGGGGCAAATAACACCATTGAACACAATGAAAATCCAATTTAATCATTGTAATAACATAATCTGTTACCTTCTAACAGAATGGCAGCACACTCCCCGCCTGGTATAATGAAATTGTGCCACTATGAAATAAAACATATCAAGAAACAAATAATGTCCTTTCTATTTTAATCTTTTGTCTCTAGGATGCTTCAGAAAGAAGAACAACAATCTCTGAGATTGGTCTCAGAAACACCTTAGCAGCTCCTTGCTTGACAATTTTTAGTTCTACTTCCCTAACCTTTTTGTCAGTACTGGGAAAGGCTTTTACCACAAAGCCCGACTGGCCAGTCATTTCTGTGTGCCTGACTGTCTTTCAATAAGACAACATCTCCCACTTTTGCATTTGGCTTTTTGCTGTCCATTTTCTGCGTCTCTGCAGCATTGTCAGAGTACTCCCTGTCTCCACCTTTTCCAAAAAGGTGTCAGCGAGACACTGGACTTGCTTCCCACTGTTTTCCATGAAGGTCGTTCATGCTGAAGTATCCAGGAGGGGCTGAGGTAGCACTAGTCTTTTGTGTTTTTCTTAGAATGTTGATAGCTTCTTCTGTAGTAGCTACTGATGTCAGACCATCATCGACGTAGAAGTTCCTCACTACATATTGCTTGGGTTCTGACCCGTGTTCCTTCTCACCCTGTAGCCCTGCTCGTCTCATGCAGTAGATGGCTACGGCTGGTGGAAGGGCTGTTCCCAAATACATGGACTTTCATCCTGTACTCAGTTATGTTTCTATCTGGGTTGTTGTCTTCATACCAGAGAAACCTTGAAGTAATCTCTGTGATCCTCACGTACACCAGAACAGTAAAACATTTGTTGCACATCTGCTGTTAGTGCAATGCAATCCTTGCGGAAACGCATTAGGACACCCAAGAGTGTGTTGTTTAAGTCTGGACCACTGAGCAGAACATCGTTAAGTGACACGCCTTGACACTTAGCACTGGAGTCAAATACTACTCTTATTTGTTCAGGCTTTTGTGGATGGTAAACACCAAATATGGGCAGATACCAACGTTCTTTGTCTCCCTCTAGTGGCTGTGAAGGTTCGGCTTGGTCGTTATCCAGCATCTTTTGCATGAAGTCAATAAAATGACGCTTCATGTCAGGCTTTTGTCTAAAGTCCTGCGAAGTGATGTGAGACGGTTCATGGCCTGCTCCCTGTTATTAGGAAGGCGACGTCTAGTGGGGCGAAAGGGTAGTGGAGCCACCCAGTTGTTTCCATCATCCTGGAAAACCTGTTTGTCCATAATGTCCAAGAAGGCTTTGTCCTCCATGATGGTGCTGGTTTTTATCATCATCTTGTGTTTTGTTGATCTGAGACATACCAGGCTGTGTTCAAAGTTGTGTGGATCTCTCGGGTGCACTGTAGAGGGAGAGATGTGTTTCTGAGCTAAGCTGCTGTGGTTCTCTTTTACCTGGATGATGTCAGGGCAAGAGCTCAGATGGGATGTGCGACCATTTTGAAATATGTTTGTCCTGAACACATTAACATTGGCTGGTCGATGAGCCGTTCCCAGATGAACCACCTCACCCACGATGACCACCAGTCGAGGTAGCTGTGCATAAGGAGTGTCGTGGGGCCCATTGATTTGCTCTCGTACCTTATGTACCCCGCCAAGATGTCTCGATCCTAAGAGCAGGAGGATGGGAGCGTCTGGGTCCACAGCTGGAATTTTGTCCATAACTGGTTGCAGATGGGGATGATGATACTCAATGTCGGGGGAGGAATCTCCATCCTGTCGTCTGGCATCATATCACACTCTATCAGAGTAGGGAGAGTGAGCTGCATGTGTCCATCTATAGACTCCACCATGAAGTTGACGGCTCTCCTGCCTGAAGTCTATTACCCCAGAACACGTCTTCATAGTGTATGGAGCAGAGTTGTCATTGATGTTGAAGAGATTGAAAAACTCTGTCTTGGCCAGAGATTTGTTACTCTTTCATCAAGCACTACATACATTTTGACAGTTTCTCTCTTTTCCCAACCGGATAAGCTTTGACTAGGCATATTTTTGAACAGGATCTTGGATTGACTGCCTCACCACAGATCTCTGTACACTTTGAGGTGACAGATAGAAGAGCATCGTCTCACCTTGCTCCCGCCATGCTCTGTCTCTGCTGTAGCGGTGTCTGTATTTGAAGGGGCTGGGCCTGGATGCAGAGCAACAAGATGTCTGTCGCTTAATAAGCACTCAAGAGCATGATTGAAACCTGCCTACAGTCTTTAGCTCTGTGCTGAGTTGACCCACAACATGAAACAAATGCCATTGTCTTTGAGATATGATTTGCGCTCATCTAGAGTTTTGTATCTAAACCCACAACACTTTTTAAGAGGATGAGGCTTGTTATGTATTGGGCAGTGATGGTCAGGGTTTTCAACCTCTGTCTTGCTGGGTTTGGTTTGGTGATCTGAGGTCTCAGATGACATCTGTTTTGTATAAAGTCACAGGTGTCTTGCTGCTGTACATGGCAGGTTTCTCACTTTTCATGGACACCTGGTTAGTTGAGGTGTAGAGGGTGAAGCTGGAGTCATTTCAAATTTTCGCCTGGTTCCTGATGAATCTAGAGAAGAACGAGAATGGTGGGAATGCTACCCGATAGTCCTCCTTATATTTGGATCCCTGTGCTATCCATTTTCTTGTAAACTGAATGGAAGTTTCTCTACAATAGGGTTCACCCCGAGATGTGTCCAGATAAGCGAGGCCTGGAAGGTACCCTTCTACTTTAGCACACTCCAGTTCGAGAAGAATGTCACCTAGTTCTCTTAGTTTGTGATTGTCTTTGTTAGCCAGTTTTGGAAAATCATCAATTTTCTTCAACAGTGCATTCTCGATCACTTCGGGTGTACCATAGCACTCTTCTAGTCGTTGCCAGACCATGTTAAGCCCTGCTGTTGCGCTGAAAATATGGACAGATCTAATTCTGTTTGCTTGCTCAGACGACTCTGCCCCTAGCCACTTGGTAATTAGATCTAACTCTTCCCTGGCTGATAAATTCAAGTCTCTGGTCGCATTGAGAAAGGATGCTTTCCATGCCCAATAATTTTCAGGGCGATCATCAAACCTCAGGAGTCCGGAACTCACCATCTCACGTCGTAGGAGGTACTTGATGAGGTCTGGTGCCACTTGTGACTCAGGGAAGTTGTGTGTGTGTGACTGGAAGTGGGCTTGCTTTCCATTTCCACCATGCTGCTGTTCATTTCTTTTGAACGGAGAGTCTCTGCTCATGTTCTGTTGTTTGCTACTTACTGGATTATGGCATGTAGCTGGGTCAACACTAAGCTCTTGTTTCTCCACTTCAAATGGAAGTTCAGCAAAGTAGGGCCTAGCATGTTGTTGCACATACTCACATGTACGTTGGACTGGACTTAACGGGCTGTGTCCCTGTGTCTAGTTCTTTGCGAAGGTCTCTGCGTTCTGATCCTACAGCTTCTTCAAAGGCTGCAGCTTCAGCCAACGCAGCAGCAGCTGCTCTCTCAACTTGGAGAACATATAAACTTGCCTCGAGGTCAGCTTTTTGCTTCAACAAGCTGGCCTCTATTTCTGCCTTTCTTCTGCCTTTGTTTCATCACAGAAGCTTCCTTCTCAGCATAGGAGACTTGTGCGCGCACTGCGTCTGCCTTGGCGCGTGCTTTGACGGCTGCAGAACTCGCCGTTGAGGATCTGCTTGACTGTTTTGATGACCTTGATCTTGTAGATTGAGACTTGGTCCCAATGTGCTGAAGAGGCTCTTCCATCTCTCTCTGTTGAACACCTGGCTCTGGTTGTTGCATCGTAGACTGCTGGTCTTCCCTAGGATAAGAGGCTTTGTTGGCTGATGAACGTAGAAACATAACCACCGTGTGCAGTTATTCTATTTCACTATTCTGCCCTTGAGTTGCGTTCCCATGCAAAACTAGACAGATAGCTAACAACTAAGTCTTCAATAAAACTCCCAAGGCGTGACTTTTCTTGAATGAATATATTGAAAACGTTTATGTTGTGAAACTGCAAAATACAGAAAATAATATACTTTAGTATTGAATTCACACCGACATACTGTAGCTGTACATTATACATTTGAAGTTGCATAAATACAAAGCACGTGCTAAGGTACCATGCATCTGGCATGATGCCAAACCATATAGCTAATTGTTAACTCATATGGTAATTGGCTAACCCTGTCATTACTCTAATAATGTACAACCATCTATGTAGAATAACAAAGCATATTACACTAGAAACAGTAACAAAACTACAGTATTGTATATTTTACAATTTGTTTGCATGACGCACGAGCAAAGTAATACAGCTAACGACATACATGAAAGGCATTGCAATTTGTGAGTAAATGCACACCAACCAACATTGATATGTAAGCAACTCTATCAATAACAAGATTATCATCATTAGCTAAATGCTTGAATCGAACTTACAAACAAATATTTTCCAAGGCTGAAGCGTGACAAGAAATAACTACATTGACGACAGACCTGCACCGTAGCGTTGTTTGTAGCTGCTTCTATGCGTGCAGAACAAATTCTGTACCTCCTGTTTGCGTAGTCTTTTTAAGTACCAGAAAGCATCCACTAGGGGTCAAATAACACCATTGAACACAATGAAAATCCAATTTAACCATTGTAATAAAATAATCTGTTACCTTCTAACAGGATGGCAGCACAATGTGTATGCCAAGGAACTTTAAAACTTTACAGCTTCTCCACTGCTGCCCCTTCAATGTGGAAAGGGGATGCTCAAACTGCTGTTTCCTGAAGTCCACGATCATCTCCTTTGTTTTGTTTGACGTTGAGTGAGAGGTTGTATTCTTGACACTCTGAGTGCCCTCACCTCCTCCCTGCAGCTGTTTCGTCTGCAAAGCTTGGAGGATTGAGTTGGAGGCATGCATGGCCATGCAGTCGTGGGTGAACAGGGAGTACCAGAGAGGGCCGAGCATGCACCCTTGTGGGGCCCCAGTGTTGAGGGTCAGCGAAGTGGAGATGTTGTTTCCTACCTTCACCACATGGGGGCGCCCTTTCAGAAAGTCCAGGACCCAATTGCACAGGGCGGGGTTGAGACCCAGGGCCTCCAGCTTGATGATGAGCTATGGTGTTGAATGCTGAGCTGTAGTCAATGAACAGCATTCTTACATAGGTATTCCTCTTGTCCAGATGGGATAGGGCAGTGTGCAGTGTGATGGTGATTGCATCGTCTATGGACCTGTTGAGGGCGGTATGCAAACTGAAGTGGGTCTAGGGTGGTTGGTAAGGTGGAGTGTGCTAAGGATCCTTGACTAGTCTCAAAAGCACTTCAAGTGAATGCTACCTGGCGGTAGTCATTTATTTCAGTTATCATTGCCTTCTTAGGTACAGGAACAATGATGGCCATCTTGAAGCATTTGGAGACAGCAGACTGGGATAGGGAGCGATTGAATATGTCCGTAAACACACCTGTCAGCTGGTCTGCGTGCATTCTCTGAGGACGCGGCTGGAATGCCGTCTCGGCCAGCAGCCTTCGCGAAAGTTAACACGTTTAAATGTTTTGCTCACTTCAGCCACGGAGAAGGAGGGTGGGGGCACAGTCATGTTAGCTGGCCGTGACGGTGGCACTGCATATTCCTCAAAGCGGGCAAAGAAGGTGTTTAGTTTGTCTGGAAGCGTGACGTCGGTGTCTGTGACGTGGCTGGTTTTCTTTTTGTATTCCGTGATTTCCTGTAGACCCTGCCACATACATCTCGTGTCTGAGCCGTTGAGTTGCGACTCCACTTTTTCCTTGTACTGGCATTT
>NW_026290183.1:0-4934 GCF_023373465.1 Oncorhynchus keta | reverse complement strand
ATTAACTGACACCCACTATTAACTGACATCTCCACTATTAACTGACACTCCACTATTAACTGACACCCACTATTAACTGACACTCCACTATTAACTGACACTCACTATTAACTGACACTCCACTATTAACTGCCACTCCACTATTAACTGCCACCCACTATTAACTGCCACTCTCACTATTAACTGCTTCCACTATTAACTGCCTCTCACTATTAACTGCCACTCACTACTAATTGACACTCACTATTAACTGCACACTCCACTATTAACTGCCACCCACTATTAACTGCCACTCCACTATTAACTGCCACTCCACTATTAACTGACACTCCACTATTAACTGACACTCCACTATTAACTGACACTCCACTATTAACTGACACTCCACTATTAACTGCCACTCCACTCACTATTAACTGCTTCTCCACTATTAACTGACACTCCACTATTAACTGACACTCACTATTAACTGACACTCTACTGTTAACTGCACTCACTATTAACTGACACTCACTATTAACTGACACCTACTACACTGACACTCACTATTAACTGCTTCTACTATTAACTGACTCCACTATTAACTGACACTCCACTATTAACTGACACTCCATCTATTAACTGACACTCCACTACTAACTGCCACTCCACTATTAACTGACACTCCACTATTAACTGACACTCCACTATTAACTGCTACTCCACTATTAACTGCTATCACTATTAACCGCATCCCTATTAACTGACACTCCACTATTAACTGACACTCCACTATTAACTGCCACTCCACTATTAACTGACACTCCACTATTAACTGCTACTCCACTATTAACTGACACTCCACTATTAACTGACTACTCCACTATTAACTGACACTCCACTATTAACTGACTATCCACTATTAACTGACTACTCCACTATTAACTGACACTCCACTATTAACTGACACTCCACTATTAACTGCCACTCCACTATTAACTGCTTACTCCACTATTAACTGCCACTCCACTATTAACTGCCACTCCACTATTAACTGACACTCCACTATTAACTGCCACTCCACTATTAACTGACACCCACTATTAACTGACTACTCCACTATTAACTGCCACCCACTATTAACTGCCACTCCACTATTAACTGACACTCCACTATTAACTGACACTCTACTATTAACTGACACTCCACTATTAACTGACACTCACTATTAACTGCTACCTACTATAACTGACTACTCACTATTAACTGACACTTCCACTATTAACTGACCATCCACTATTAACTGACACTCCACTACTAACTGCCTCTCCACTATTAACTGACACTCCACTATTAACTGACACTCCACTATTAACTGACACTCCACTATTAACTGCCACTCCACTATTAACTGCCACTCCACTATTAACTGCTTCTCCACTATTAACTGCCACTCTACTATTAACTGCCACCCACTATTAACTGCCACTCCACTATTAACTGACACTCCACTATTAACTGACACTCCACTATTAACTGACACTCCACTATTAACTGACACTCCACTATTAACTGCCATCTACTATTAACTGCTTCTCCACTATTAACTGACACTCCACTATTAACTGACACTCTACTATTAACTGCCACTCCACTATTAACTGACACTCCACTATTAACTGACACTCCACTATTAACTGCTATCCACTATTAACTGACACTCCACTATTAACTGACACTCCACTACTAACTGACACTCCACTATTAACTGACACTCCACTATTAACTGCCACTCCACTATTAACTGCCACTCCACTATTAACTGCCACTCCACTATTAACTGCCACTCCACTATTAACTGCTACTCACTATTAACTGCTACTCCACTATTAACTGACACTCCACTATTAACTGACACTCCACTATTAACTGACACTCCACTATTAACTGACACTCCACTATTAACTGCTTCTCCACTATTAACTGACACTCCACTATTAACTGACACTCCACTATTAACTGACACTCCACTATTAACTGACACTCCACTATTAACTGACACTCCACTATTAACTGACACTCCACTATTAACTGACACTCCACTATTAACTGCCACTCCACTATTAACTGCCACTCCACTATTAACTGACACTCCACTATTAACTGACACTCCACTATTAACTGACACTCCACTATTAACTGACACTCCACTATTAACTGACACTCCACTATTAACTGACACTCCACTATTAACTGCCACTCCACTATTAACTGACACTCCACTATTAACTGACACTCCACTATTAACTGACACTCCACTATTAACTGACACTCCACTATTAACTGACACTCCACTATTAACTGACACTCCACTATTAACTGCCACTCCACTATTAACTGCTTCTCCACTATTAACTGACACTCCACTATTAACTGACACTCCACTATTAACTGACACTCCACTATTAACTGCCACTCCACTATTAACTGACACTCCACTATTAACTGACACTCTACTATTAACTGCTACTCCACTATTAACTGACACTCCACTATTAACTGACACTCCACTATTAACTGCCACCCACTATTAACTGCTACTCCACTATTAACTGCTACTCCACTATTAACTGCCACTCCACTATTAACTGACACTCCACTATTAACTGACACTCCACTATTAACTGACACTCCACTATTAACTGCCACTCCACTATTAACTGCTACTCCACTATTAACTGCCACTCCACTATTAACTGACACTCCACTATTAACTGACACTCACTATTAACTGCCACTCCACTATTAACTGCTACTCCACTATTAACTGCCACTCCACTATTAACTGCCACCCACTATTAACTGCTTCTCCACTATTAACTGCTTCTCCACTATTAACTGCCACTCCACTATTAACTGACACTCCACTATTAACTGACACTCCACTATTAACTGCCACTCCACTATTAACTGACACTCCACTATTAACTGCCTCTCCACTATTAACTGACACTCCACTATTAACTGACACTCCACTATTAACTGACACTCCACTATTAACTGACACTCACTATTAACTGACACTCCACTATTAACTGACACTCCACTATTAACTGCCACTCCACTATTAACTGACACTCCACTATTAACTGACACTCCACTATTAACTGACACTCCACTATTAACTGACACTCCACTATTAACTGACACTCCACTATTAACTGCCACTCCACTATTAACTGCTTCTCCACTATTAACTGACACTCCACTATTAACTGACACTCCACTATTAACTGACACTCCACTATTAACTGCCACTCCACTATTAACTGACACTCCACTATTAACTGACACTCCACTATTAACTGACACTCCACTATTAACTGCCACTCCACTATTAACTGCCACTCCACTATTAACTGCCACTCCACTATTAACTGCCACTCCACTATTAACTGCTTCTCCACTATTAACTGCTTCTCCACTATTAACTGCCACTCCACTATTAACTGACACTCCACTATTAACTGACACTCCACTATTAACTGACACTCCACTATTAACTGACACTCCACTATTAACTGCTTCTCCACTATTAACTGACACTCCACTACTAACTGACACTCCACTACTAACTGACACTCCACTATTAACTGCTACCCTACTATTAACTGACACTCCACTATTAACTGCCACTCCACTATTAACTGCCACTCTCACTATTAACTGCTATCACTACACTACTACTACACTGCTACCCACTATTAACTGCCACTCTACTACTAACTGCTTCTCCTACTAACTGACACTACTAACTCACTCTATTAACTGACACCTACTACACTGACACTCACTATTAACTGCCTACACTACCACTACTAACTGCACACTCCACTATTAACTGCCACTCTACTATTAACTGCCACTCACTACTAACTGCCACTCCACTATTAACTGCTACTCCACTATTAACTGACATCTCCACTATTAACTGCCACTCCACTATTAACTGACACTCCACTATTAACTGACACTCCACTATTAACTGCCACTCCACTATTAACTGACACTCCACTATTAACTGACACTCCACTATTAACTGACACTCCACTATTAACTGACACTCCACTATTAACTGCCACTCCACTATTAACTGCTTCTCCACTATTAACTGACACTCCACTATTAACTGACACTCCACTATTAACTGACACTCCACTATTAACTGACACTCCACTATTAACTGACACCCACTACAACTGACACCCACTATTAACTGCTACTCCACTATTAACTGCCACTCCACTATTAACTGACACTCCACTATTAACTGACACTCCACTATTAACTGCCACTCCACTATTAACTGACACTCCACTATTAACTGACACCCACTATTAACTGCCACTCCACTATTAACTGACACTCCACTATTAACTGACACTCCACTATTAACTGACACTCCACTATTAACTGACACTCCACTATTAACTGCTTCTCCACTATTAACTGACACTCCACTATTAACTGCCACTCCACTATTAACTGACACTCCACTACTAACTGACACTCCACTACTAACTGACACTCACTATTAACTGACACTCCACTATTAACTGACACTCCACTACTAACTGACACTCCACTATTAACTGCTACTCCACTATTAACTGCTTCTCCACTATTAACTGCTACTCTACTATTAACTGACACTCCACTATTAACTGACACTCCACTATTAACTGACTACTCCACTATTAACTGACACTCCACTATTAACTGCTTCTCTCACTATTAACTGACACTCCACTATTAACTGACACTCCACTATTAACTGACACTCCACTATTAACTGACACTCCACTATTAATCTGACACTCCACTATAACTGCCACTCCACTACCAACTGCCACTCCACTATTAACTGCTTCTCCACTATTAACTGACACTCCACT
>NW_026290182.1:0-2038 GCF_023373465.1 Oncorhynchus keta | reverse complement strand
GGGCTCGGGCAGCCGAACGGAAATGGAGGAAAACTCGCCTCCTGCGGACCTGGCATCCTTTCACTCCCTCCTCTCTACATTTTCCTCCTCTGTCTCTGCTGCTAAAGCCACTTTCTACCATTCTAAGTTCCAAGCATCTGCCTCTAACCCTAGGAAGCTCTTTGCCACCTTCTCCTCCCTCCTGAATCCTCCCCCCTCCCTCCTCCTCTCTGCAGATGACTTCGTCAACCATTTTGAAAAGAAGGTCGATGACATCCGATCCTCGTTTGCTAAGTCAAACGACACCGCTGGTTCTGCTCACACTGCCCTACCCTATGCTCTGACCTCTTTCTCCCCTCTCTCTCCAGATGAAATCTCGCGTCTTGTGACGGCCGGCCGCCCAACAACCTGCCCGCTTGACCCTATCCCCTCCTCTCTTCTCCAGACCATTTCCGGAGACCTTCTCCCTTACCTCACCTCGCTCATCAACTCATCCCTGACCGCTGGCTACGTCCCTCCCGTCTTCAAGAGAGCGAGAGTTGCACCCCTTCTGAAAAAACCTACACTCGATCCCTCCGATGTCAACAACTACAGACCAGTATCCCTTCTCTCTTTCTCTCCAAAACTCTTGAGCGTGCCGTCCTTGGCCAGCTCTACCGCTATCTCTCTCAGAATGACCTTCTTGATCCAAATCAGTCAGGTTTCAAGACTAGTCATTCAACTGAGACTGCTCTTCTCTGTATCACGGAGGCGCTCCGCACTGCTAAAGCTAACTCTCTCTCCTCTGCTCTCATCCTTCTAGACCTATCGGCTGCCTTCGATACTGTGAACCATCAGATCCTCCTCTCCACCCTCTCCGAGTTGGGCATCTCCGGCGCGGCCCACGCTTGGATTGCGTCCTACCTGACAGGTCGCTCCTACCAGGTGGCGTGGCGAGAATCTGTCTCTCACCACGCGCTCTCACCACTGGTGTCCCCCAGGGCTCTGTTCTAGGCCCTCTCTATTCTCGCTATACACCAAGTCACTTGGCTCTGTCATAACCTCACATGGTCTCTCCTATCATTGCTATGCAGACGACACACAATTAATCTTCTCCTTTCCCCTTCTGATGACCAGGTGGCGAATCGCATCTCTGCATGTCTGGCAGACATATCAGTGTGGATGACGGATCACCACCTCAAGCTGAACCTCAGCAAGACGGAGCTCCTCTTCCTCCCGGGGAAGGACTGCCCGCTCCATGATCTCGCCATCACGGTTGACAACTCCATTGTGTCCTCCTCCCAGAGCGCTAAGAACCTTGGCGTGATCCTGGACAACACCCTGACGTTCTCAACTAACATCAAGGCGGTGTCCCGTTCCTGTAGGTTCATGCTCTACAACATCCGCAGAGTACGACCCTGCCTCACACAGGAAGCGGCGCAGGTCCTAATCCAGGCACTTGTCATCTCCCGTCTTGATTACTGCAACTCGCTGTTGGCTGGGCTCCCTGCCTGTGCCATTAAACCCCTACAACTCATCCAGAACGCCGCAGCCCGTCTGGTGTTCAACCTTCCCAAGTTCTCTCACGTCACCCCGCTCCTCCGCTCTCTCCACTGGCTTCCAGTTGAAGCTCGCATCCGCTACAAGACCATGGTGCTCGCCACGGAGCTGTGAGGGGAACGGCACCTCAGTACCTCCAGGCTCTGATCAGGCCCTACACCCAAACAAGGGCACTGCGTTCATCCACCTCTGGCCTGCTCGCCTCCCTACCACTGAGGAAGTACAGTTCCCGCTCAGCCCAGTCAAAACTGTTCGCTGCTCTGGCCCCCCAATGGTGGAACAAACTCCCTCACGACGCCAGGACAGCGGAGTCAATCACCACCTTCCGGAGACACCTGAAACCCCACCTCTTCAAGGAATACCTAGGATAGGGTAAGTAAGGGTAGGTAATCCTTCTCCCCCCAACAAGATTTAGATGCAAGTGGCTGTTCCACTGGTTGTCATAAGGTGTATGCACTAATTTGTAAGTCGCTTCTGGATAAGAGCGTCTGCTAAATGACTTAAATGTAAATGTAAATGT
>NW_026290181.1:0-849 GCF_023373465.1 Oncorhynchus keta | reverse complement strand
CCAGTCTTTCTATCCTCATCACTCTCTCTCTCCAGTCTTTCCTATCCTCATCACTCTCTCCAATCTCTCAATCTTTCTATCCTCATCACTCTCTCTCTCCAGTCTTTCTATCCTCATCATTCTCTCTCTCAGTCGTTCTATTCATCATCTCTCTCTCTCATCACTCATCACTCTCTCTCTCTCCAGTCTTTCTATCCTCATCACTCTCTCTCTCCAGTATTTCTATCCTCATCACTCTCTCTCTCTCCAGTCTTTCTATCCTCATCACTCTCTCTCTCCAGTCGTTTCTACCCTCATCACTCTCTCTCTCAGTCTTTTCTATCCTCATCTTTCTATCCTCATCTCTCTCTCTCCAGTCTTTCTATCCTCATCACTCTCTCTCTCTCCAGTCTTTCTATCCTCATCCTCTCTCTCTCCAGTATTTCTATCCTCATCACTCTCTCTCCAGTCTTTCTATCCTCATCACTCTCTCTCTCCAGTCGTTCTATCCTCATCATCTCTCTCTCTAATTATTTCTATCCTCATGGGTCTAACTCCCAAATTATTTCTAATATATATATATGGATCCAGTATTTCTATCATCATCAATCTATATATCGGTATTTCTATCCTCATCAATATATATAAAGTATTTCTAAATCCATCATATTCTCTCGAGTATTTCTATCCTCATCAATATCTCTCTCCAGTCTTTCTATCCTCATCACTCTCTCTCTCCAGTCTTTCTATCCTCATCACTCTCTCTCTCCAGTATTTCTATCCTCATCACTCTCTCTCTCCAGTCGTTTCTATCCTCATCACTCTCTCTCTCCAGTCTTTCTATCCTCAGTCTTTCTACTCATCACTCTC
>NW_026290180.1:0-5211 GCF_023373465.1 Oncorhynchus keta | reverse complement strand
TGATTGACGTCATTTCCGGTCACAACTTGCAGGCTTGTTTTCGAATTGCTGTGCGTTTTGTTGCCAACCTATTTTGCTACCTGACAACTTTACGGGTTTCACTTTTTAATTACCGTTCATATATTTATTTTTTCCTCAACTTTTCACTCCGGACGCTTTATCTGGACACGATTCGTCAGGACCTCCAACAGCCGAAGCTAAGTAGTAACATTAACATGATGCCTTCTAATTGCAGCCGCTGTGCTCGCCTTACGGCGAGGATAGCTGTACTGCAAGCCCAGCTTCAGACGCAATCGTTAGGGCAAGGGTAATTTCAGTGTAGGAAAGGATGAAACAGCGTCTGTGCCACCAGTAAGTGCAGATAGTAGTATAAATCCCTGGCACAGTCCCCGCAGCCGGACAACTTTCTCACGGTTTCTGGAAGGAAATGCTGTAGGGAACGCTCAACCGGTGTCGCTCATTCAGCAGACAGAAACTTTCAACCGGTTTTCCCATTAAGCAGCGGGTCGGTGTCAGAGGCCGAGTCTTCTGGTCTCTACTCCTCCCGTTACGGGTCTGAGACGCCGGCTTCCCACCATTAGCTCTGACAAATTGAAAACTCTAGTCATTGGCGACTTCCATTACCCGCAGTATTAGACTTAAAGCGAATCATCCAGCGATCATACACTGTTTACCCGGGGCAGGGCTACCGACGTTAAGGCTAATCTGAAGATGGTGCTGGCTAAAGCTAAAACTGGCGAGTGTAGAGAGTATAGAGATATTGTTATCCACGCCGGCACCAACGATGTTAGGATGAAACAGTCAGAGATCACTAAGCGCAACATAGCTTCTGCGTGCATATCAGCTAGAAAGATGTGTCGGCATCGAGTAATTGTCTCTGGCCCCTCCCAGTTAGGGGGAGTGATGAGCTCTACAGCAGAGTCTCACAACTCAATCGCTGGTTGAAAACTGTTTTCTGCCCCTCCCAAAAGATAGAATTTGTAGATAATTGGCCCTCTTTCTGGGACTCACCCACAAACAGGACCAAGCCTGACCTGCTGAGGAGTGACGGACTCCATCCTAGCTGGAGGGGTGCTCTCATCTTATCTGCCAACATAGACAGGGCTCTAACTCCTCTAGCTCCACAATGAAATAGGGTGCAGGCCAGGCAGCAGGCTATTAGCCAGCCTGCCAGCATAGTGGAGTCTGCCACTAGCATAGTCAGTGTAGTCAGCTCAGCTATCACCATTGAGACCGTGTCTGTGCCTCGACCTAGGTTGGGCAAAACTAAACATGGCGGTGTTCGAGATCATGATACCTCATGATCTCAAAATAGGGCTACTAATGTTAGATCCCTTACTTCAAAGGCAATTATAGTCAATGAACTAATCACTGATCATAATCTTGATGTGATTGGCCTGACTGAAACATGGCTTAAGCCTGATGAATTTACTGTGTTAAAATGAGGCTCACCTCCTGGCTGTCTAGTGACCATATCCCCGTGCATCCCGCAAAGGCGGAGGTGTTGCTAACATTTACGATAGCAAATTTCAATTTACAAAAAAAATGACGTTGCCTTTGAGCTTCTAGTCATGAAATCTATGCAGCCTACTCAATCACTTTTTATAGTTTAATTGCTGCAGGCCTCCCGGGCCAAGGCATATGCTTCTCACTGAGTTCCTGAATTCTATCAGACTCTTGTAGTCATTGCAGATAATATTCTAATCTTTGGTGACTTTAATATTCACATGGAAAAGTCCACAGACCCACCAAAAGGCTTTTGGAGCCATCATCGACTCAGTGGGTTTTGTCCAACATGTCTCTGGACCCACTCACTGTCACAGTCATACGCTGGACCTAGTTTTGTCCCATGGAATAAATGTTGTGGATCTTAATGTTTTTCCTCATAATCCTGGACTATCGGACCACCATTTTATTACGTTTGCAATTGCAACAAATAATCTGCTCAGACCCCAACCAAGGAACATCAAAAGTCGTGCTATAAATTGGTGACAACACAAAGATTCCTTGATGCCCTTCCAGACTCTCTGCCTACCCAAGGACGCCAGAGACAAAAATCTCGTTAACCACCTAACTGAGGATCTCAATTTAACCTTATGAATAATTTAGATGCAGTTGTACCCTAAACTAAAAAAATGTCTTCATAAGAAACTAGCTCCCTGGTACACAGAAAATACCTGAGCTCTGGAAGCAAGCTTCCAGAAAATTGGAACGGAAATGGCGCCACACCAAACTGGAAGTCTTCCGACTAGCTTGGAAGGACGGTACCGTGCAGTACCGAAGAGCCCTTATTGCTGCTCGATCGTCCTATTTTTCTAACTTAATTGAGGAAAATAAGAACAATCCGAAATTCCTTTTTGATACTGTGGCAAAGCTAACTAAAAAGCAGCATTCCCCAAGAGAGGATGACTTTCACTTTAGCAGTGATAAATTCATGAACTTCTTTGAGGAAAAGATTATGATTATTAGAAAGCAAATTACGGACTCCTCTTTAAACCTGCGTATTCCTCCAAACCTCAGTTGTCCTGAGTCTGCACAACTCTGCCAGGACCTAGGATCAAGAGAGACGCTCAAGTGTTTTAGTACTATATCTCTTGACACAATGATGAAAATAATCATGGCCTCTAAACCTTCAAGCTGTATACTGGACCCTATTCCAACTAAACTACTGAAAGAGCTGCTTCCTGTGCTTGGCCCTCCTATGTTGAACATAATAAACGGCTCTCTATCCACTGGATGTGTACCAAACTCACTAAAAGTGGCAGTAATAAAGCCTCTCTTGAAAAAGCCAAACCTTGACCCAGAAAATATAAAAACTATCGGCCTATATCGAATCTTCCATTCCTCTCAAAGATTTTAGAGAAGGCTGTTGCGCAGCAACTCACTGCCTTCCTGAAGACAAACAATGTATACGAAATGCTTCAGTCTGGTTTTAGACCCCATCATAGCACTGAGACGGCACTTGTGAAGGTGGTAAATGACATTTTAATGGCATCGGACCGAGGCTCTGCATCTGTCCTCGTGCTCCTAGACCTTAGTGCTGCTTTTGATACCATCGATCACCACATTCTTTTGGAGAGATTGGAAACCCAAATTGGTCTACACGGACAAGTTCTGGCCTGGTTTAGATCTTATCTGTCGGAAAGATATCAGTTTGTCTCTGTGAATGGTTTGTCCTCTGACAAATCAACTGTACATTTCGGTGTTCCTCAAGGTTCTGTTTTAGGACCACTATTGTTTTCACTATATATTTTACCTCTTGGGGATGTTATTCGAAAACATAATGTAAACTTTCACTGCTATGCGGATGACACACAGCTGTACATTTCAATGAAACATGGTGAAGCCCCAAAATTGCCCTCGCTAGAAGCATGTGTTTCAGACATAAGGAAGTGGATGGCTGCAAACTTTCTACTATTAAACTCGGACAAAACAGAGATGCTTGTTCTAGGTCCCAAGAAACAAAGAGATCTTCTGTTGAATCTGACAATTAATCTTAATGGTTGTACAGTCGTCTCAAATAAAACTGTGAAGGACCTCGGCGTTACTCTGACCCTGATCTCTTTTGAAGAACATATCAAGACCATTTCGAGGACAGCTTTTTTCCATCTACGTAACATTGCAAAATCAGAAACTTTCTGTCCAAAAATGATGCAGAAAAATTAATCCATGCTTTTGTCACTTCTAGGTTAGACTACTGCAATGCTCTATTTTCCGGCTACCCGGATAAAGCACTAAATAAACTTCAGTTAGTGCTAAATACGGCTGCTAGAATCCTGACTAGAACCAAAAATTTGATCATATTACTCCAGTGCTAGCCCTCTACACTGGCTTCCTGTCAAAGCAAGGGCTGATTTCAAGGTTTTACTGCTAACCTACAAAGCATTACATGGGCTTGCTCCTACCTACCTCTCTGATTTGGTCCTGCCGTACATACCTACACGTACGCTACGGTCACAAGACGCAGGCCTCCTAATTGTCCCTAGAATTTCTAAGCAAACAGCTGGAGGCAGGGCTTTCTCCTATAGAGCTCCATTTTTATGGAACGGTCTGCCTACCCATGTCAGAGACGCAAACTCGGTCTCAACCTTTAAGTCTTTACTGAAGACTCATCTCTTCAGTGGGTCATATGATTGAGTGTAGTCTGGCCCAGGAGTGGGAAGGTGAACGGAAAGGCTCTGGAGCAACGAACCGCCCTTGCTGTCTCTGCCTGGCCGGTTCCCCTCTTTCCACTGGGATTCTCTGCCTCTAACCCTGTTACGGGGGCTGAGTCACTGGCTTGTTGGGGCTCTCTCGTGCCGTCCCTGGGGGGTGCGTCACCTGGGTGGGTTGATTCACTGTTGTGGTCGGCCTGTCTGGGTTGCCCCCCTTGGGTTGTACCGTGGCGGAGATCTTTGTGGGCTATACTGGCCTTGTCTCAGGATGGTAAGTTGGTGGTTGAAGATATCCCTCTAGTGGTGTGGGGGATGTGCTTTGGCAAAGTGGGTGGGGTTATATCCTTCCTGTTTGGCCCTGTCCGGGGTGTCCTCGGATGGGGCCACAGTGTCTCCTGACCCCTCCTGTCTCAGCCTCCAGTATTTATGCTGCAGTAGTTTATGTGTCGGGGGCTAGGGTCAGTTTGTTATATCTGGAGTACTTCTCCTGTCCTATTCGGTGTCCTGTGTGAATCTAAGTGTGCGTTCTCTAATTCTCTCCTTCTCTCTTTCTTTCTCTCTCTCGGAGGACCTGAGCCCTAGGACCATGTCCCAGGACTACCTGACATGAGGACTCCTTGCTGTCCCCAGTCCACCTGGCCATGCTCCTGCTCCAGTTTCAACTGACCTGAGCCCTAGGACCGTGCCCCAGGACTACCTGACATGAAGGCTCCTTGCTGTCCCCAGTCCACCTGACTGTGCTGCTGCTCCAGTTTCAACTGTTCTGCCTTATTATTATTCGACCATGCTGGTCATTTATGAACATTTGAACATCTTGGTCATGTTCTGTTATAATCTCTACCCGGCACAGCCAGAAGAGGACTGGCCACCCCACATAGCCCGGTTCCTCTCTAGGTTTCTTCCTAGGTTTTGGCCTTTCTAGGGAGTTTTTCCTAGCCACCGTGCTTTTACACCTGCATTGTTTGCTGTTTGGGGTTTTAGGCTGGGTTTCTGTACAGCACTTTGAGATATCAGCTGATGTACGAAGGGCTATATAAATAAATTTGATTTGATTTGA
>NW_026290179.1:0-27659 GCF_023373465.1 Oncorhynchus keta | reverse complement strand
ATCAGGCGGGGTCTCTTATATTGGGCCGTGCAACGAAGGGGGAAAACCAGGAATTACTAATGGTGCCTAGACCATACAGGGATACAGTCCTACAGTTAGCCCATTCCCACATCCTAGGAGGACACCTGGGTCGATAGTCTTGTCCCGTGACTATCGACAGAATCATGCAGTGATTCTATTGGCCCCTTCTGTCACCCGGGATGTGGCCAGGTATTGTAGGACGTGTGATCAATGTCAGCGTACAGCCTCACTGCCACACCTACATAACCCTTTGATTCCTCTCCCCATCATAGAGACCCCTTGAATGCATAGCTATGGACCTCGTGGGACTCCTCCCAAAATCCGCCAGAGGACACGAGTACATCCTAGTGGTAGTAGATTACGCTACCAAGTTCAGAGGCCATACCCCTGCTTAACATGTCGTCAAAGAACAAACTAAGAACAGATATAGCCCTTGGTTCAATCCAGACCTGACTGCCCTTGACCAGCGCAAACACATCCTGTGGTGGACTGCAATGGCATCGAATAGTCCCCACGATATGCAACTGTTCAGGGAAGTCAGGAACCAATACACGCTGTCAGTCAGGAAAGTAAAGGCTAGCTTTTTCAAGCAGAAATTCGCATCCTGTAGCTCTAACTCCAAAATGTTTTGGGACACTGTAAAGTCCATGGAGAACAAGAGCACCTCCTCCCAGCAGCGCACTGCATTGAGGCTAGGTAACACGGTCACCACTGATAAATCCATGATAATCTAACATTTCAATAATCATTTCTCAACGGCTGGCCATGCCTTCCTCCTGGCAACTCCAACCCCAGCCAACAGCTCCGCCCCCTCCGCAGCTACTCGCCCAAGCCTCCCCAGCTTCTCCTTCACCCAAAACCTGGACACGTACAAATCAGCTGGGCTAGACAATCTGGACCCTCTCTTTCTCAAACTATCCACCGCCATTGTTGCAACCCCTATTACCAGCCTGTTAAATTCACACAACACATCGGATAAGACAGGAAAAGTACTCCAGATATAACTAAACTGACCCTAGCCCCCGACACATAAACTACTGCAGCATAAATACTGGAGGCTGAGACAGGAGGGGTCAGGAGACACTGTGGCCCCATCCGATGAGACCGGACAGGGCCAAACAGGAAGGATATAACCCCACCCACTTTGCCAAAGCTCCACACAATATTGTGCTGCTGATGCCAGGTGCCATAGCAGTCTCTTTCTGCTGTAAAGCAGAGGGTCACCAAGAATGTGTGCAAGTGATCGGGGACTTCCTCTTGCAAACAACACAGCGACACCTCCATGCTGTGCCCTTTTGGCCCTTAGGCACATCCATACCTGCAGAAATAAATTTGGGCAGATGAGCACTTGTGGCAGGAGCAGAAGGGACAGAGGTAGAGTAGGTAGAACATGGTGCAGTGGTGCTGCAGCCAGCAAGCTCCTTGATGAGCAGCTCTCTGAAGGCTTTCTATGAGAGGAAGGGCTTTCCATAGCTCTTAGCCATTTCCTTGTGTAGGATGAATGCATTCACCACAGTAATGTTGATGAAATGATAGAAGAACATCTTGTACCATTTCATTGTCTTATGTAGAACATTGTAATAGCCTATTAGCACATTTGATAGGTTGACATCTCCCATGCTCTTGTTGTAGTCCTTTACTGCAGTTGGAATGGGGACATTTTTGGTGGTCCATGCCCCGGCACCGTCCTTCACACGTCTGACAACATGATCCCCACTGAAGGACTTCTGGATTGTTGTGCACATCACCACCTCTCTGGTATCCATCCACTTTACAAAAAGCAGGCCATCTTCACGGATCCATCGCATGGTCCCCGCTCAGCCCGCTTAGGCATGTCGTTCACCTTCGTCTTCGGAAAGCCTACCCTGTTGGTACGAATGGTGCCACACGCCCACACATCCAGCTTCCTAAGGTCTCCAAACAGGGTAGGGCTTGTGTAGAAGTTATCCACAAACAGTTTGTAGCCCTTCCCTAGCAGTTGAAAATCCAATAACTCCATTACAGAGTCATAGCTAAGTGCCTTACCGGTAGCAAAACTGTTCTTCCCTCATAGACAAAAAATTGCATGTGTAGGCACACACAGAATCAGCCAACACAAACAGCTTGTAACCCCACTTGGTTGGTTTGTTTCTCATGTACTGTTTGAGGCCAATTCTGGCCTTTGAGGCTACCATCCTCTCATCTATTGACACATTCTGGGCTGGCTGAAAGTAGGTTTTGCAGGCCTCAACAATGTTGTAGTAGAGAGGTTTTATTTTGCACAGTCTATCAAACGTTGCTGTGCCTCTCTTCTTGTCATTCGCTTCATCATCCTTTGGGTCACTGATATGAAGCGTCTGTGAAATAACCAGAAACCTTTTGCAAGGCAGTTGGTAGAGAGATGATGTTTTTCAGTAGTCCCTCAGGCTTTTCAGCTTCACCAGCCCCATGTAGACGACCAGTGAAAGGTAGCAGAAAAAGTCTGACATGGATATGGGCTTCCATGCCACCTTTTTGCCTGCTTGCTTCTTCTCCCCATACTTATTAGTGTTAGACACGAGAGACTCGACAACGGATTGGGTGAAAAACAACTGAAAAAGCTGAAGGGGGCTGTAAGTTGATGTCATACTCACCTGAGGTCCTGGCTCCCTTTTCGGCCTAAATGTTGGTTGAGGTTGCTCCACATCATCTTCTAGGACAGTGTGCCAATGCCCTTCTGTCCCTTTGTTAGCAGGTGGCACACTTCCCTCCTCCGCTTCTTTGTCAGTGCCTTCACACCTCTAGATGGCCCGGGAGGTGTGGAGCCGGAGACAACAGGTGTCCGGCTGGATGAACCAGCTTCAGTGGGGGATAGAGACCTTGGCACTGGGGGCTCCCATTCTGGAGTCAGTGTCACTGTGAAATAAAATGTTCAGTTAGAATAGTTTCACATATGAGCCCTGTATCAACAGGTATAATAAACAGATATATAGAGTACAGGGAACATAAAGTGCTGTTCCATTTCACTTTGGCCATTGTAGTGGGCCTGCTCTCCCTCAACAGCCTCAAATAGGCTATTTCATGTGGGGGTGGGGTGGAGCGGCAGACACACGCATCTCGACCATGCTCCCTCTAATCCATAATATGTAGACTGAGAGGAGGAAGCATGGTCGCTGTAGTTGCGATGTGTGGGTTTGCTATTACATTCTACTCCATTCTATTTTATATATATATATATACACACACACACACACACACACACACACACACACACACACACACACACACAACACACACACACACACACACACACACACACACACACACACACACACACACACACACACACACACACACACACACACACACAAACTAAGGATCATTCACATACATACAAACATACCCCCACCCACAACGCTTAGACAATGTGTACTTTACACATTTCATTAAATTTGTATATATTGCAAATAAAATGTTTTAAAAATCACAAAGAATATTTTATATTATTAACTTCAAACAACGGCATTAGCATGAGAAGAACTTTCCAGTCCAAAACGATGTCCTCGCCGTTCAAAAAATATGCTTCCATTTCGGAGTCAAAGCTATGATCGCTATCTGAATCTTCTTCCAAAAGAAGATCTGTTTCACTGTCACGATCAATTTCCTCTATAATTCTGTCTACATTCGTATATCTAGTCTTAGATTTAGCTTTCCCTGACTTATTCGCCATGATGTTAGATATATAAACAGCTGAAGATGCGCGTTACCGAAAAAGGGCTGTGCGTCACAAGCTTGGCTCCTTCCAGTATGACGAATGACCATCTTTATGCAGGAGTTTCCTACATGGGTTGGTCTTCCAACACATAACCATTGCATATTGCAGTGTTCCT
Organism: Oncorhynchus keta; assembly: GCF_023373465.1. Taxonomy (NCBI): domain Eukaryota; kingdom Metazoa; phylum Chordata; class Actinopteri; order Salmoniformes; family Salmonidae; genus Oncorhynchus; species Oncorhynchus keta. The sequence continues at coordinate 23,790 of NW_026290179.1, read as the reverse complement.
CAGCTCATTTGCTATCTACCCAGCTAGATTTCAAGATGATAAGTGATCATTGGGTTAAAATTCAGTCAATCAACGAAACAGCGGGCAAATAATTGGTGCACAATGATGTCATGACTTGTTGTCTTCAAATCGGTTTCTCTCAGTCAATTGTCCTGCGAAATGACCCATCACTTTCTGTGTGGGTTATTTACCTGGAATGTGTCGTCGAAAATGGAATGAGACGGAATTCATGACACAAGCGGTTCACATGTGAGATACATGTGAGACACTTGTATTTTCCTGAATGTTTAATATGACTATTTTATGTAGCGGTCACCGTATGTTGTGGAATTTCTGAGCCCGCTAGCGGGTTCCGTGCTCAGGAGGTTAATCAGCTAGATGTTGGGCTGGTATGGTTCCCAATCAGAGACAGCTGTTTATCGTAAGTTGACGAGCGTGTGACCGTTCAGGCACCATGTTATGCGGTGATATGCACTGTGTCTTCAGTGCACATTCACAGCCCGGTGCGCTCGGTGCCAGCTCTCCTCACTTGCCTTGCGAAAATGAGCATCCAGCCAGGACGGGATGTGCCGGCTCAGCGCTCCTGGTCTCCAGTGCGCTCTCGGAACAGGATATCCTGCATCGGTTCTACGCACTGTGTCACCAATGCGCGTTCATAGCCGAGTGTGTCCTGTGCCAGCACCCCGCACTTGCTGGGCTAAAGTGAGCATCCAGCCAGGATGCGTTGTGCCAGCTCTACGCTCCAGACCTCCAGTGTGCCTCTATGGCCCAATATATCCTGCGCAGGCCATACGTACTGTGTGTCAAGTGTACCTTCACAATCCAGTGTCACCTCCACGCACTCTGCCCTCGAGGTGCGTGTCACCAGCCCGGTGCCACCTGTACCGGTCCCACGCATTAGCCCTCCAGTGCGCCTCCACAGTCCAGAGCTTCCAGCGACAGTTCCCAGTCCAGAGCTTACGGCGACAGTTCCCAGTCCAGAGCTTCCGGGGACATTTCCCAGTCCAGAGCTTCCGGCGACAGTTCCCAGTCCAGAGCTTCCGACGACAGTACCTAGTCCAGAGCTTCTGGTGACAGTTCCCAATCCAGAGCTTCCGCGACGTTTTACAGTCCAGAACCCTCAAACGATGGTCCACAGACCGAACCTCCAACGACGGTCCACAGTCCGGAACCTCCAACGACGGTCCACGGTCCAGAACCTCCTGAGACGGCCCACGGTCCGGAACCTCCTGAGACGGTCTGCGGTCCGGAGCCTCCAGCGACGGTCAGCCGTCCGGATCCTCCAGCGACGGTCGGCGGTCCGGAGCCTCCAACGACGGTTGGCGGTCCGGAGCCTCCAGCGGCGGTCCGGAGCCTTCAGTGACGGTCTGCAGTCCAGAGCCTTCAGCAGGGGTTCTCAGTCCAGAGCCTCCTGTGACGATCTACCGTCTGGTTCCGCCGGCGACGATCGACTGTTCGGTTCCTCCTGCGACAATTCCCGCACCAGGAGGAAGACGTCATATCTGCGAGTGGAGTGGGTACTTTGCGGTAGATGCCCACCCGGAACCTCCCCTATTGAGACAGGTTTGGGGGTGAGGGGGAGGGGGTACTGTCACGCCCTGACCATAGAGAGCTGTTTATTCTCCGTTGGTTGGGGCGTGATAGTGACTAGGGTGGGTCATCTAGGTGATTAATGGTTTATGTTGGCCTGGTATGATTCCCAATCAGAGACAGCTGTTTATCGTTGTCTCTGATTGGGGATCATATTTAGGCAGCCATTTCCTCATTGTGCTTGGTGGGATCTTGTCTACAGATAGTTGCCTATGTGCACACCAGTAGCTTCACGTTTTGTTTGGTATTTTGTTGTTTTTGTTTCGGTGTTCATTTAATAAAGTAATATGTACGCCTATCACGCTGCCCCTTGGTCCACTCATTTCGACAAGCGTGACAGGTATAGTCATACAGTAGGCTTTGTCTCCCTCTTATTCTGAGAGGATCTACCCAGGCTTAACAGAAGAGGAAGCTGCTAACAAGTGGTTTATAAAGGTCCCTTTGTGTCAACAGTCAGCTTTCAACTTCTCGTAAAGTTTTGCTACAATCCTTAAGGGTAAGGTTTTGACTAATCAACGATAACTCTTGAAATATTGGAATACCTTCAAGCTCAGCTGTCTGTACCAAGTCCTAAATGATATGTTGTAGAGATAGCATACTTATGCACTGTTCATAAGTACACAATGTATGCTCTCACAAGCTGTAATTACAAGGTTAGAGGGATATTAGGTCATGCTCTGTAAAGGGGTTACTGTGAATTTGACAGTAGCTTATTCGAGTATACCTATTGTAATATAAATACAGTACCAAATCAAGTACGGTGTAATAACCCACAGTACAATACTGTAAAATTGACTTTATTATACTGTAAAAAAGTAAATGCTATCGTAATCAGAATTAATTAATGAAATTCATTCAGTGGATGGGTTTGCAATTTACTGTAATTACAAGGGAGTGGTGCAAGCAGGTTTGCTGCTAGGTAAGTTGTTTAGACATTACAGTATATTAACAAATATTTGGTGCTTCATATCACTTTCACTTCTAGAAGCCTTAACAAAGTCTTCCAAATTTGCAGCAACGACAGACAAATTTAAGGTTTAAGACTTACTGCTACTCAAATCTGCCTCCTATGCTAACTGATGGGGCACTTTAAAGTACTATTCTAAATACAGATATGTATGATAAAAAAATTATCCCACAATGCACCATCATTTACAGTATCACGTTTCAAAAGCATTTTACTGTTGATAATACCCCAATTACAATATAATTTACAGTTGTCCGTTACAGTGTGGTGTCTTCCTTCTCAACTCCCCATGCTCATTAACCCTCAAGGGAATACGTTTCAGGTTGTAGGTCCCTAGAGGAACTCACCTTAGAGACTCCAATACCGATGACGTGTCTTGTTACAGATGATTGACTTTTGACTAGATTAACCTATTATATGAGGAAGCATCAGCTACATCAGCCTCACTAACAAAGGAGCCTCAACTCTCCCCTGTTCATCTGAGCTTCACCAGGCCTGGGGGAGTAAAGAACTAGGCCTGTCACAGCCACTTCCACCTGCTTTGCTTATGGTTTCAGCCTGATGCAATAGTATCAGTCCGGTGAGTCTCATCAGTTGAACAATATGGAATCTACCAGGCCCTCTCTGCAGATGAAAATCAAGCCTTCTATTTGGAGTCTCTCTAGGATGTGGAATGTCTTCTGTGTTTTGACAAGTGGAGCCAACAGTAGACAGGCTGTGTGATCAACCAGGAAAAATAATTGTATGGTCTGTATCTATAAAGGGGCTATTAGGTTTCTAGCACTGCTTTATTGGCCCCGGTGTGCTAGCCTCTCCAGTTGCTCACATTGAGCTCTGATCCGGAGGTCAGATATTGACTCAATATTATTATTATTATCCCAGTCATTAAACTACTGAGGGCCTAGGGAGACCGTGGGGACTGGGGGAATGGAATCCATGGCAGGGAGACACCAGGCACAAAGGGCTGCTTTCACGGCTGACAATGGCATCGCAGAGGGCTGAGAAGCCAGACGGAGTGTGCTATTGATCTGGGTGGATTAGGACCCCCTTGTTTGTGGGGGCATCTCCCTCAGTTGACAGATTATTACAGGCTTTTTCTGGGATTTGGGCCTGGAAAAGACTCCCCAGCACAATAACTGTGTATGGCAGAGACATATCTAATAAGATAAAGTTCATAAGCTTAGAGGAGAAAAAATTATTTCTGGGAAGCTTCTGGCAATGGAGGCAACCTTTTTTTCTTCTGTCTTTTTCTTTTCCTTTTGCTCTTGTTCTCCATTCATTTAAAAATAGCAAAAGCGGATTTAAAAAACAGATTGACTCTCTTTAGTAGTTTCAGTATGCCGCAATTAATTATGAGCCTGACCACTAAACATTTTGTTTTGGAACCAAATCATAAGTCATATAACCCCAAGTTATAAGTCATGCACCAGCACTTGCCAGGCATGACTTATAACGCAATTAAGGTTCAGCTCAGTGGTGACCAATCAACTTCTCACAGTCAGAACACACAGAGTCACAGCACAGAGATTTATGAAGAGTAAACACAATTGAGGTACTTCCTTTTTTAACACAAGTCAGTGAACCTGAAACCAAGAAAACGAATGATTATGTACATGGATATATTAGGCTGGGACATGAACAGAGTGGGAATAGGTACATTAAATGGCTTCATCTCAGTGTAGTCAGGTCATTCAAGCTCCATACTGATCGGGTTGGAGGTGGTGTGGGCTTCAAAGCTAGGCCCTTGTCAAATCAAAAGACTGATGAAAATATTAACTCCATCAGGATCTGCCAAAATTGCTGTGGATATATGGTCTATAGTCTCTCTCTCGCTCTCTTTATCTCTCCCTCTTCTCTCTCTTTCGTTCTCATTCTTTCTACCCTCTCTAATTCCTCATCAGACATCAACCTCCGCTGATGATGCCGTGAAGGACCTTGATGGAGGGCATGTGTGGGATACATACAAAGTAGAACAGCACTGGCCTTCAAACAGGCGTCAATGAGGGAGGCTGGGGTATCAAAAACAGTGCTAAATATGCATATACACTGAACAAAAACTATAAATGCAACATGTAAAGTGTTGGTCCCATGTTTAATGAGCTGAAATCAAAGATCTCAAATATTTTCAAACGCACTAAAAAGCTTATTTCTTCTCAAATGTTGTGCGCACATTTGTAAGTCAGCAATTCTCCTTGCCAAGATAATCCATCCAACTGACAGGTGTGGCATATTAAACAGGCACTTTTTCTAGGGACAAATAAAGGCCACTCTAGAACATACAGTTTTTGCCACACACCACAGATGTCTAAAGTTGAGGGATCATTGCATGATCATTGCAGTTCATTTTTCTACCATGAGGGAAAGGGATACTCTAGTCACGGTTGTACAACTGAATGCGTCTTCTGGTGTTAAACCCAATCTGAATCAGAGAAGTGCAGGGGATCTATCATAATCAACATCCACAGTGCCAGAACAGTGGATTAACTGCATTGCTCAGAATGACAGATTTCTGCTTTGTCAGCTCGGGATTCAATCCAGCAACCTTTAGGTTACTGGCCCAATGCTCTAAATCCACTAGGCTACCTGTCGCCCATATGCCACCGCTTAACGCCGCATTAGAGAAGAGCTGGCAGTACGTCCAACTGGCCCCACAGACCACGTGTATGGCATTGTGAGCGGCGGATTGCTGATGTCAACATGGTGATCAGAGTGGTGGCGTTGGATTTTTATTTATAAAAAGAAATCACCTTTATTTAACCAGCTAGGCCAGTTGAGAACAAGTTCTCATTTACAACTACGACCTGGCCAAAATAAAGCAAAGCAGTGCAACAAAAACAACAACACAGAGTTACACATAAACAAAACGTAGAGTCAATAGCACAATAGAAAAATCTATGTACAGTGTGTGCAAATGTAGAAAAGTAGGGGGAGGTAAGGCAATAAAGCCTAGGCCATGGAGGCAAAATAATTACAAGGTTATTTTGTAAACGACATTGCCGAAGTCAATGATCGTTACGATAGTCAGATTTATGAGGGTATGTTTGGCAGTATGAGTGAAGGAGGCTTTGTTGCAAAATAGGAAGTCAATTCTGATTTCATTTGGATTGAGATGCTTAATGAGTCTGGAAGAGAGTGTACAGTTTAACCAGACACCTAGGTATTTGTAGATGTCCACATATTCTAGGTCAGAAACTGTCCAGAGCATTGATGGTATTCGGGGAGGGTGCGAGCAGCAATCGGTTGAAGAGCATGCACTTAATTTTACTAGCATTTAAAAGCAGTTGGAAGCCACGTAAGGACTGTTGTATGCCGTTGAAGCTCGTTTTGGAGGTCTGTTAGCGCATTACCAAAGAAGGGCCAGATGTAATACAGAATGGTGTTGTCTGCGTAAAGATGGATTAGGAGTCACCAGCAGCAAGAATGACATCATTGATATATAGAGAGAAAAGAGTCAGCCAGAGAATTGAACCCTGTGGCACTCCCATAGAAACTGACAGAGGTCTGGACAACAGGCCTCGATTTGACACTGAATCTATCTGAGAAGTAGGTGGTGAACCAGGCGAGGCAGTCATTTGAGAAGCCATTGCTATTGAGTCTGCCGATAAGAGTTCGATTGACAGAGTCGAAAGCCTTAGCCAGGTCGATGAAGATGGCTGCACAGTACTGTCTTTTATCGGTTATGATATCGTTTTGGACCTTGAGCATGGCTGAGGTGCACCCATGACCAGCTTGGAAACCAGATTGCATAGTGGAGAAGGTACGGTGGTATTTGAAATGGTCGGTATTCCGTTTGTTAACTTGGTCTTCAAAGATTTTAGAAAGGCAGGACAGGATGGATATAGGTCTATAACAGTTTGGGTCTAGAGTGTCTCCCCTTTGAAGAGGGGATGACTGCGTAGCTTCAATCTTTGGGAATCTCAGACGATACGAAAGAGAGGTTGAATAGGCTAATAATAGGGAGTTGCAACAATTTTAGAAAGAGGAAATCCAGATTGTCTAGCCCAGCTGATTTGTAGGGATCAGATTTTGCAGCTCTTTCAGAACATCAGCTGTCTGAATTTGGGTGAAGGAGAAGCAGGTGCTTAGGCAAGTTGCTGTGCTGTGTTGGCCGGGTAGGGGTTGCCAGGTGGAAAGCATAGCCAGCGTGAAAAAAAATAACTTATTGAAATTATCATCATTGTAGATTTATCGGTTGTGACAGTGTTTCATATCTCAATGCAGTGGGCAGCTGGGAGGAGGTGCTCTTATTCTCCATGGACATTACAGTGTCCCAAAACATTTTGGAATTAGTGCTGGGAAGCAAATTTGTGTTTGAAAAAGCTGGCCTTCGCTTTCATAACTGGCTGGGTATATTGGTTCCTTGACTTCCCTGAAAGTTGTATATCGAGGCGGCTATTCGATGCTAATGCAGAATGTACAAAAACGTCACAGGATGTTTTTGTGCTGGTCAGGGCAGTCAGGTCTCAAATCAAATCAAAGTTTATTTTGTCACGTGCGCCTAATACAACAGTGAAATGCTTGCTTACAGGCTCTAATCAATAGTTCAAAAAGGTATTTGGTGAACAATAGGTAAGTAAAAAATAAAAACAAAAGTAAAAAGACAGTGAAAAATAACAGTAGCGAGGTTATATACAGCAGCGAGGCTATAAGTAGCGAGGGCTACATACAGACACCGGATAGTCGGCTGATTGAGGTAGTATGTACATGTAATTATGGACTATTCATATATGATGAACAGAGAGTAGCAGTAGCGTAAGAGGGTTGGCAGGTGGTGGGGCAGGACACAATGCAGATAGCCTGGTTAGCCAATGTCTGGAGCACTGGTTGGTCGGCCCAATTGAGGTAGTATGTACATGAATGTATATTAAAGTGACTATGCATATATGATAAACAGAGAGTAGCAGCATAAAAAGAGGTTGGGAGGAGGCACACAACGCAAATAGTCCAGGTAGCCATTTGATTACCTGTTCAGGAGTCTTATGGCTTGGGTGTTAAAACTTTTGAGAAACCTTTTGTCCTAGATTTGGCACTCTGGTACCGCTTGCCATGTGGTAGTAGAGAGAACAGTCTATTACTGGGGTGGCTGGAGTCTTTGATAATTTATAGGGCCTTCCTCTGACACCCCGTCTTGTGTAGAGGTCCTGGATAGCAGTCAGCTTAGCTCCAGTGATGTACTGGGCTGTACGCACTGCCCTCTGTAGTGCCTTGATTTGGAGGTAAGCAATTACCGTACCAGGCAGTGATGCAACCAGTCACAATGCTTTCGATGTTGCAGCTGTAGAACCTATTGAGGATCTGAGCACCCATGACAAATATTTATAGTTTCCTGAGTGGGAATAGGCTTTGTCGTGCCATCTTCACTACTCTCTTGGTGTGTTTGGACCATTCTAGTTTGTTGGTGATGTGGACACCAAGGAACTTGAAGCACTCAACCCGCTCCACTTCAGCCCGTCGATGAGAATGGGGGACGTGCTCGGTCCTCCTTTTTCCTGTAGTCCACAATCATCTCCTTATTCTTGGTTACGTTGAGGGATAGGTTATTATTCTTGGCACCACCCGCCAGGTCTCTGACGTCCTCCTTATAGGCTATCTCTCGAATTATCGGTGATCAAGCCTAACACTATTGTGTTGTCAGCAAACTAAATGATGGTGTTGAGTTGTGCCTGGCCATGCAGTCATGGGTGAACAGGAGTACAGGAGGGGACTGGCAGCATGCACCCTGGGGGCTCCATTTTTGAGGATCAGCGTGGCAGATGTATTGCTACCTACACTCACCACCTGGGGGCGGCCTGTCAGGAAGTCCAGGATCCAGTTGCAGAGGGAGGTGTTTGGCTGTGATGAGAGGTGGTCATTTGACCGCAGACCCATTACACACGCAGGCAATGAGGTAGTGATCTCTGGAGATCCTGGTTGAAGACAGCAGAGTTGTATCTAGATTGCAAGTTGTTTAGGATGATATCTAAGGGTGCCATGGTTATGGATTTAGGTTGTACCTGATAGGTTCCTTGATAATTTGTGTGAGATCGAGGCATCTTGTTTAGATTGTAGGGGTGTTAAGCATGTCACAGTTTATGTCACCTAACAGTACGAACTATGAATACAGATTGGGGGCGATCAATTCACATATGGTGTCAGGGCACAGCTGGGGGCTGAATGGGGTCTATAACAGCGCCAACGGTGAGAGACTTGTTTCTGAAAGGTGGATTTTTTTTAAAGTAGAAGCTCAATTGTTTGGGCAGAGTCTGGATAGTATTACAGAACTCTGCCGAATTTTTATTGGCCTTCCTAAGCCAGGATTCAGACACGGCTAGGTCATCCGAAGTTGACGGAGTGTGCTAAAGCAGTGAATAAAACAAACTTAGGGGAGGCTTCTAATGTTAACATGCATGAAACCAAGGCTTTTACAGTTACAGAAGTCAACAAATGAGAGTGCCTGGGAAATGGGAGTGATGCTGGGGCTGCAGGGCCTGGGTTAACTTAAATGGTTAACCTCTACATCACCAGAGGAACAGAGGAGGTGTAAGATAAGGGCACGGCTAAAGTCTATAAGAACTGGTTTGTCAGTACGCGTTCGGAACAGAGAGTAAAATTAGCAGATATCTGGGCGCAGAGGAATAGATTCAAGAAAAAAATGTACAGGCAAAGGGTGTGAGTGAGTACAGTGGATGTGAGTACAGTGGAGGTAAACCTAGGCATTGAGGATGACGATGAAAGAGGTTTTGTCTTTAGAGGCACCATTTAAGCCAGGTGGAGTCACCTGCATGTGTGGGGGGTGGAACAAAGGGCTAGCTAAGGCATATTGAGCAGGGCTGGAGGCTCTACAGTGAAATAAGACAATAATCACTAACCAAAACAGCAATAGACCAGGCATATAAACATTTGGGTGAGGCATGTATAGCCAGTGATCATAGGGTCAGTGAGTAGCTAGGCGAGCTGGAGACATGGCGATTCAGACAGCAGGTCGGGACTAGCAAGCTAGCAGATGGGCCACTGGGGGACGTCGCAGAGGAAGAGCCTGTTGAAACCCCTCGGACGATTATGTCGGCAGAACAGTCATGATGGATTGGCGGGGCTCCGTGTCGGGCAGTAAAGGGTTCAGGCCAATTGGCAAAGGGTTATCGTATGGGCAGACATAAGCGCCTGGACAATGAACACAATTGCATTTTTATTGATGGCAATTTGAATGTACAGAGATACCGTGATGAGATCCTGAGGCCTATTGTCATACCATTCTCTGTGTATCATCATGTTTCAGCATGATAATACAGGCCCCATGTCACAAGGATCTGTACAAGATTCACAGAGGTGAAAATGTCCCAGTTTTCCATGGCCTGCGCCTCCATCAGATATGTCACCTATTGAGCATGTTTGGGATAGTCAGGCTTTATGTATACAAGCGTGTTCCAGTTCCGGCCAATATCCAGCATCTTCTCACAGCCATTGAAGAGGAGTGTGACAACATTCACAGGCCACAATCAACACCCTGATCAACTCTACTAGGAAGGATGAGTCGCACTGCATGAGGCAAATGCTGATCCACGCCCCTACCTTTTTTATAAGGTATCTGTGACCAACAGATGCATATCTGTATTCTCAGTCATGTGAAATCCATAGATTAGGGCCTAATTTATTCATTTAAATTGATATCCTTCTATGAATTCTAACTCAGTAAAATCTTAGAAATTGCTGCATGTTACATGTATAGTTTTGTTCAGTACATAAATGGCCTGTTCAAAATACTGTATACAAATAGCTAGTTTGTGAAGAGGATTCATCTTTCAGGGTATGTTTAAAGCGCATTTCTGTTCCCATGGATGTATTGCATTTCTGCAGCACACACCACTTTACAAAAGTGTTTAGAATTACTTGGTTTTTTGGGAGATGTATCTATTCAGTTTGTCTGGTGAATTGCATATTTAGGAACTGAGGTAGGCCAGAGGCAACATCCTTCTTACAGGGTTACTGCCTCTGACTGGATCTTAATATTCTGCATGCACAATGGACCAAATAGTTCAACAGTTCCTCTCCTGCCTTTGGAACGGCAAGTTTCAAGTATGCTTGCTGGTCAGCAGATATAATCAAAGGGATTGAAGAATGGTGTGCTTTTTTATTTTTTATACCTAAAGCAAATTAAATTGTTTCCGTCTTCCTCTTAACTTTCTCTCATCGTTTGGTGACTTGGTTGACACCTTGAATATACGTATATATTTTTATCCAGTTTAACAATTCTCATTTCTTGAAATTAATTCCCAGAATGAAAAACAACATAACAACGACCTGCCAGTATTATTCATGATTGATGAATCACAAGTAGAAATGATTGGACAGTATTATCATTTCAATTATTGGAGTATAATGCAGTGCATTCAGAAACTATTCAGACCCCTTGACTTCTTCAAAATGTTATATTCGCCTTATTCTAAAATGGATCAAATGATTTTGTCCCTCAATCTACAAACTAAAAACAGGGTTTAGAAATTTCACATCTCTGATGGGTGTCTCTGCGTGGACGGTTCCGACTTGTCTGATGACGGTCCGTCTTTGGTTACCTGGTATGTTTTTCGTTATAACGTCGTCCTTTAACTTTTAATAACATAACAAAACTACATTAATTTTCATAGTCCATCTATCGTCATTACCCCCATTGTGGCTGTGAAACCTATTATCCCAGAGTCCATTTATTGCATGTTAATGTTCTGAGACTGGTTCTCCCATAGTGAGGACAAAGGGAATTTTGTCTGCTGCTTAATATTTACAATGGGTGTGAAGTGTCATGAAACCTCCTATCTCATACCTCGTGATCTCTTCCCCTCTTGTGGGTGTGAGAGATCTCTCTGTAGGATTGTGGTCCAAGTAGGCCAGTCATGACACCTGTATTTTCGGAGTTTCTCCCATTCTTCTCTGCAGATCCTCTCAAGCTCTGTCAGGTTGGATGGGGAGCATCACTGCACAGCTATTTTCAGGTCTCTCCAGAGATGTTCAATCGGGTTTAAGTCCAGGCTCTGGCTGAGCCTTTCAATGACATTCAGATACTTGTCCCGAAACCACTCCTGCGTTGACTTGGCTTTGGGTCGTTTGTCCATTTGGAGTCTGAGGTCAAGAGCGCTATGGAGCAGATTTTCATCAAGGAACTTCATGTACTTTGTTGTGTTTATCTTTACCTCGATCTGACTAGTCTCCCAGTCCACTGCCGCTGAAAAACATCCCCACAGCATGATGCTGCCACAACCATGCATTACAGTAGGGATGGTGCTAGGTTTCCTCCAAAGTGTTTATATTGGTTTCATCAGACCAGAGAATCTTGTTTTGTTATGGTCTGAGACTCCTTTAGGTGCCTTTTGGCAAGCTCAAGCAGGTGTCATGTGCCTTTTACTGAGGAGTGACTTCCATCTGGCCACTCTACCATAAAGGCCTGATTGGTGGAGTGCTGCAGAGATGTTGAAGGAAAAGAAGCCAACAAGAGCTCAGCATATGTGGGAAATCCTTCAGAATGTTGGAAAGCATTCCAGTTGAAGCTGGTTGAGAGAATTCCAAGAGTGTGTAAAGATGTCATCAAGGCAATTGGCTACTTTGAAGAATCTCAAATATAAAATATATTTTATTTGTTTAACACTTTTGGTTACTACATGATTCAATTTGTGTTATTTCATAGTTTTGATGTCTTCACTATTGTTCTTCAAAGTAGAAAATAGTAAAAAATAAAGAAGAACCCTTGAATGAGTAGCTGTGTGCAAACGTTTGACTGGTACTGTATATACATACACTGTTCAAAAACATAAAGGGGAACACTTAAACAACATAATGTAACTCCAAGTCAATCACACTTCGGTGAAATCAAACTGTCCACTTAGGAAGCAACACTGACTGACAATAAATTTCACATGCTGTTATGCAAATGGAATAAAACAACAGGTGGAAATTATAGGGATTTAGCAAGACACCCCCAATAAGGAGTGGTTCTGCAGGTGATAACCACAGACCACTTCTCAGTTCCTTCTTCCTGGCTGATGTTTTGGTCACTTTTGAATGCTGGTGGTAGCATAAGACGGAGTCTACAACCCACACAAGTGGCTCAGGTAGTGCAGCTCATCCAGGATGGAACATCAATGCAAGCTGTGGAAGAAGGATTGCTGTGTCTGTCAGCGTAGTGTCCAGAGCATGGAGGCTCTACCAGGAGAGCAGGCTAGTACATCAGGAGACGTGGAGGAGGCCGTAGGAGGCAACAACCCAGCAGCAGGACCGCTACCTCCGCCTTTGTGCAAGGAGGAGCAGGAGGAGCACTGCCAGAGCCCTGCAAAATGACCTCCAGCAGGCCACAAATGTGCATGTGTCTGCTCAAACGGTCAGAAACAGACTCCATGAGGGTGGTATGAGGCCTGACGTCCACAGGTGGGGGTTGTGCAAGTGCTCTGGCATTTGCCAGAGAACACCTGGGTGGGAAATTCGCCACTGGCACCCTGTGCTCTTCACAGATGAAAGCAGGTTCACACTGAGCACATGTGACAGACGTGACAGAGTCTGGAGACACCGTGGAGAACGTTCTGCTTCCTGCAACATCCTCCAGCATGACCGGTTTGGCGGTGGGTCAGTCATGGTGTGGGGTGGCATTTCTTTGGGCGGCCGCAGAGCCCTCCATGTGCTCGCCAGAGGTAGCCTGACTGCCATTAGGTACCGAGATGAGATCCTCAGACCCCTTGTGAGACCATATGCTGGTGCGGTTGGCCCTGGGATCCTCCTAATGCAAGACAATGCTAAACCTCATGTGGCTGGAGTGTGTCAGCAGTTCCTGCAGAAGAAGGCATTGATGCTATGGACTGGCCCGCCCGTTCCCCAGACCTGAATCCAATTGAGCACATCTGGGACATCATGTCTCGCTCCATCCACCAATGACATGTTGCACCACAGACTGTCCAGGAGTTGGCGGATGCTTTAGTCCAGGTCTGGGAGGGGATCCCTCAGGAGACCATCTGCCACCTCATCAGGGAGCATGCCCAGACGTTGTAGGGAGGTCATACAGGCATGTGGAGGCCACACACATTTATTGAGCCTCATTTTGACTTGTTTTAAGGACATTACATCAAAGTTGGATCAGCCTGTTGTCAAATCAATCAAATGTATTTATATAGCCCTTCGTACATCAGCTGATATCTCAAAGTGCTGTACAGAAACCCAGCCTAAAACCCCAAACAGCAAGCAATGCAGGTGTAGAAGCACGGTGGCTAGGAACAACTCCCTAGAAAGGCCAAAACCTAGGAAGAAACCTAGAGAGGAACCAGGCTATGTGGGGTGGCCAGTCCTCTTCTGGCTGTGCCGGGTGGAAATTATAACAGAACATGGCCAAGATGTTCAAATGTTCATAAATGACCCGCATGGTCGAATAATAATAAGGCAGAACAGTTGAAACTGGAGCAGCAGCACAGTCAGGTGGACTGGGGACAGCAGGAGTCATCATGTCAGGTAGTCCTGGGGCACGGTCCTAGGGCTCAGGTCCTCCGAGAGAGAAAGAAAGAGAATTAGAGAGCATATGTGGGGTGGCCAGTCCTCTTCTGTCTGTGCCGGGTGGAAATATAACAGAACATGGCCAAGATGTTCAAATGTTCATAAATGACCAGCATGGTCGAATAATAGTAAGGCAGAACAGTTGAAACTGGAGCAGCAGCTTGGCCAGGTGGACTGGGGACAGCAATGAGTCATCATGTCAGGTAGTCCTGGGGCATGGTCCTGGGGCTCAGGTCAGTTGAATCTGGAGCAGCAGCATGGCCAGGTGGACTGGGGACAGCAAGGAGTCATCATGTCAGGTAGTCCTGGGGCATGGTCCTAGGGCTCAGGTCCTCCGAGAGAGAGAAAGAAAGAAGGAAGGAGAGAATTAGAGAACGCACACTTAGATTCACACAGGACACCGAATAGGACAGGAGAAGTACTCCAGATATAACAAACTGGCCCTAGCCCCCCGACACAAACTACTGCAGCATAAATACTGGAGGCTGAGACAGGAGGGGTCAGGAGACACTGTGGCCCCATCCGAGGACACCCCGGACAGGGCCAAACAGGAAGGATATAACCCCACCCACTTTGCCAAGCACAGCCCCCACACCACTAGAGGATATCTTCAACCACCAACTTACCATCCTGAGACAAGGCTGAGTATAGCCCACAAAGATCTCCGCCGGCACAACCCAAGGGGGGGGTGCCAAACAGACAGGATGACCACAACAGTGAATCAACCCATTCAGGTGACACACCCCCCAGGGACGGCATGAGAGAGCCCCAGTAAGCCAGTGACTCAGCCCCTGTGATAGGGTTAGAGGCTGAGAATCCCAGTGGAAAGAGGGGAACCGGCCAGGCAGAGACAGCAAGGGCGGTTCGTTGCTCAGAGCCTTTCCGTTCACCTTCCACTCCTGGGCCAGACTACACTCAATCATATGACCCACTGAAGAGATGAGTCTTCAGTAAAGACTTAAAGGTTGAGGCCGAGTTTGCGTCTCTGACATGTCATGTTCTGACCTTTATTTCCTTTGTTTTGTCATTATTTAGTATAGTCAGGGTGTGAGTTGGGTGGGCAGTCTATGTTTGTTTTTCTATGTTTTGGGGTATTTCAATGTTTCGGCCTAGTATGGTTCTTACTCAGAGGCAGGTGTCATTAGTTGTCTCTGATTGAGAATCATACTTAGGTAGCCTGTGTTTGCACCAGATAGGACTGTTTAGGTTTTGCACATTTATTGTTTTGGACTGTTTAGGTTTTGCACATTTATTGTTTTGTAGTTTTCATGTGTACATTAACGTATTAAAGGAACCATGGACACTTACCACGCCGAATATTGGTCCTTTGATCCTTTTCGCCTCTCCTCTTCGGAAGAAGACACCTGTAGTGTGGTTTTCCACTTTAATTTTGAGTTTGACTCCAAATCCAGACCTCCATTGGTTGATACATTTGATTTACATTGATAATTTTTGTGTGATTTTGTTGTCAGCACATTCAAATATATAAAGAAAAAAGTATTTAATGAGAATGTTTCATTCATTCAGATCTAGGATGTGTTATTTTAGTGTTCCCTTTATTTTTGAGCAGTGCATATATATAAGAACGTGTTGTTTGAAACATCCAAACTAACCAGAAGTACTCTATGTCACAGGAATAACACATTTTTGTTCACTTCCATCAGAAGAAGCAGACAGCAGCTATATGTTGGCCCCAGTGGGGGGGAGGCTAATCACTGGCTAATCTCCAGTCTGCAATGCATGTAAACCCACTCCTTCCCTGGGCCATGGCCCCTTCTGTCTCTTGTGATGTCACACCATAACTCTCCAAATGTGATGCTTCCCAGAGACTTTGTCAGTGTCTTCGTTGCCTCTCACTTTCACCCACTCCCCATGCGGCCTCATGCTCCTGCCAGTGTTGGCAGTCAGGCCCAGACCTCAACAGTCCCTCCCTCACAGAAGTTCTCTCTCCTCCACTAGCAGGCTGTGTCACAGCTGATAGATTCTTTGCTGTGTTTTTTCTCGCTTTCCCCCTCTGCTTTTCTGTTTTAAAACCTGACATTCTGTTTACTGTAGGATTACTGCTTATGTATGTTTCAGATTTGACAGCTGCTTCATTCAACTCCCCATTGTGGAGGCACTGTGATAAAACAGATATGGGATTCAAATTTTCCCTGCCTAAATCCTTTCCAAATCTTCTTTTTCTCTCTCCTCCCCAGCATTCCTGCTTTAAGATTAGAGAGTGTTCCGGCAGCACAACTCTAGGATTTTCGCGGAGGCCTGGAACATTCCTGCAGGACTGCTAATGAATGGTCTGCTCCTCTGACAGCTGTTGCTTCCACAGTAAAAGTTTCTCAATAAAGGCCCCAATCAAACCTCCTTCACTCATTCACCCTGTCTGTCTTCCTCTGGCTAGACACCACTGGCATTTAAAAAATAATCTAGGTGTCATGTAAACATGACACAGAAACAGAGGTTCGATGTGGAAGATACTAATTTTGTGCAGGATCTAGGGTGTTCACTGTGTGCAGTTGAGACAGTCCTATGACATTACAATGTACTGACAGAGGGAGTTACATGATTCGAAATGGAGTTGTCACCTAAATACCCACTTGCAAAACTCCATTCATTCACAGATTGCATGAGCAGATTAATTCAGCAGAATAGCAGGTGCATGTCTGCTGTATCTCTTCAGAGGCCTTTCAACCCTACGCACCACAATAGCAAGACTGGAATAGTAATGGAGGCTTAGACTTTCAGGACTGATGGATTAACGTGAGTGAAGAGCCAGAATTGAGCAAAAACATATCTATCATAACTTTTACATTAATAATGACTACCATGGGTAATAGTCCATTCCCAGAACTGGCTGCAGTGGATTGCAATGAGGCTTGACCTTCAACCAGGTCTCATCCTGAAATATCATCAACTAAAGAACCTGTCCCATCAAGCACACATCAATGACAAAGTGTTAATACTTTAATTTATTGTTAATGTGACATGCATTATGTTCTATGAGTCTATTAAGTATACCTGGAGATATGATGATTGGTGGAATTCAAAATGATGGCCTCATCATGTTTACTATCATGGCATTGTATATTGATTAATTGCAAGGCCATGGCCCTTCCACAGCCACTCTTTTCATCTGAGACTACGAGGACATGTAGCCTGTATCTTTAGGTTTAGTATAACAAAGATTCATTGGCACATCATGCCATCACTATAGTTGAGATATGGACTGGGGGAAGATTCAGAAATATCTGACAATTGGAGCTGTTTTCCGATGGCTCATTAATTCCCAAAGTTAGAGGGTGATTACACAAAATACTCCCTCTATCAAAGTGGAAAATATAAGAAATATAGCACAGCACTAACACGTGGTTGTCAGCGATTGGGTGCAGAGATGTAGCGGAGTCAGGTGCAGGACACAGGTTTGAGCAACACAACTGAGTTTACTCACAAAATCAAGCAATATACCAAATAGAAAAAATACATACACACTAGCACAATCAACAACCACTAAAGACACCAACAATCACGGACAGAACAGAAATGTATGCCAGTGGGTTAAATAAGGAACATGATATGGGAATTGAAACCAAGTGTGTAATACAGACAAAAACGAAACTGAAACATGGATCAGTGGGGACTAGAAGCCGGTGAGCGTCGACCGCCAAACACTACCCGAACAAGGAGAGGGGCCGACTTCAGCGGAAGTCGTGACAGGGTCATCTATTTCCCAAGGCCCCCGCTTCTGAATGATACTGTAAGACAAATGATGGGTTGGCTGGAAGGTGATAAGGTCCAGGGATATTACAGTGGTACACACCCATCTGGTGTCCAAAGCCCTGGGATTGGCAGGGGAGCTGTTGTATTTTGCTGATTAAGAGGCTCAATCTTTTATTGATTGTCATCCGATTGTGTAATTCAGTTTCACACTGTCATCCTTCAGCCAGGATCTTGGGTACACTGAAGATTTAGTGGTCTACTTTGCACTGCATTTGTCATGTAAAATGCAATCTGTACAATGCTTTGAATGGATTGTAAAGCATTGGCCACAGCACTTTGAGCTGTATTCAGAGGGATTTATTTGCCTTCTTCTCTTGTACACATGACTGTGTCACAGTGCTAAACTTTGAGGATGAAACTCAGACTTTGGATAAGCTTTTGCTTTCACTTATTCTAAAGTGACAGATAACAAAACGATGCCTACTCTTTATCCTGAATTAATTTAAACTGCAATGATTTGATAATCAAAAATGTCAAAGAAAATCTCCACAGCGACCATTTTATTTGTTGAATTCAATTTCAGCACGGATGATCATAGAATTCTCTATATAGAGGCTTTATTTATACCCTTTTGAATGTCAGTGTCTATGGATTCAAACCCCGGGATCTCATCAGCATATAATCCTACACTAACAATAAGTAATACAAGCATTTCAACTAACTAGCTCATTAATTGGGAAATATGTTTGCCTGACAAAAGGCATCAATTGATATTCATACCCAGTGTTATTTTTACATTAAAATAAGCAGTTTTGCTACCTCTTTCAAAATCCACAATAAAGTAGCGTGCACCACAGAGTCCTGGAAAATGCAGCATCTCTCTTCTGATTTCGATATATTTCTTTATTCACACATCAAATAAAAGGTTAGCCTTGGGTTATGTAAATCACCCAAGATCCACACTTTTAGAGGATGTCTGACTTAGTCAGAGGCTTGGAAGCTGTACAAAGTATATTTTCATTTGTATGGAAATGGTTCCGTGTGTTTGGAAGCTGTGTCCAGACACAGTCATGCAGCGTGTTAACAGATCATACAGAGAACTGTGTGTGGGGAGATAAGATATCAAACCCATGGAGACATGGGTGAGAGACACCAAACCAAGGATACTGCTTGATCAGATATAATATAATTATATTAATATCTAACCGGTTGGCTTATATTGCTTTTTTTAATTCACCTGATACTATATTATTTCTGTAGGCATACTTTGGGTGTGTCCTCATTTTGCATGGTCATCAGGAAATAAGTCTGCTGCTATTGTATAGTAATAATCAAAGATATCTCCCTAAGGTTTCAGCCTACTATATTACTCACGGGCACTTTCATGGGAGAACAAATCATATTAAAAGTTTCTTGCCAGCACTAAATTAAAATATCAACCATATGGACTTTTCACACGACTTTAACAGCCAACACATTTCCCTCCCTCTTGCACCTCAATAATGTTTTGCTTATCCTTTTCTCCTGCCCTTCATATACAACTGGACAGGTAAAAGCACATTTCTATGTAGGCTTTGTCCATACAGCTTTACCTGTCTGTCTTCTCAACTCAATGCAAATGAAGGAAAGAAGCCACTTAAGGCTATTGAAATGTTCTCTTCCTCTCCCTTCCACCTCTCTCTCTCTGATTGGCCACCCTCATCCTAGAACCCCTTCTCTCTTTCTCCCTGCATTTTGTCTCTCATTTGAACAAGGAGAGATGCTATCTGAGGGCCCATCCCGAGGCTGGCTGAGATTGATACTCTTGATCCAGCTGTGCTGATTTACTCCCCCGGACCCACGGGAGTGGAATTACACTGTGCCTCGGTTGGGAGAGAGACAGAGAGAGAAAGAGAGAGAGAGAGGCAGAAAAACTGACAGAGAGAGTGACAGGGAGATGGAGAGACAGAGCGATAGAGAGACAGGCAGAGAGCTATAGAAACAGACGAGAGACATAGTGAAGACAGAGAGAGAGAGAGAGAGAGAGACTACTTCACTTGCTTTGGCAATGTTAACAAATGTTTTCCATGTCAATAAAGCCCTTGAATTGAATTTAATTGAATTGAGAGAGAGAGAGAGAGAGAGAGAGAGAGAGAGAGAGAGAGTGTAAGATAGAGATGGGGAGAGAGAGTGAGATGGAGAGTATGTTGGAGAGAGGCTCTCAAGAGAAGATGAGCTATGTGCACACTGCCCACAAAATGAGGTGGAAACTGAGGTACACTTAATAACCTCCTGCCAATTGTATGACCATATTAGGGACACATATTTCCCTCAGATTACACAGCGCTACAAAGTATTCGAAAACAAATCCAATTTTGATAAACTCCCATATCTATTGGTTGAAATACCACAGTGTGCCATCACAGCAGCAAGATTTGAGACCTTTTCCACAATAAAAGGGCAACCAGTGATGAACAAACATCATTGTAAATAAAAACCTATATTTATGTTGATTTATTGTCCCTTTTGTATTTTAACTATTTATACATCATTACAACACTGTATGATATGGCATTTGAAATGTCTTAATTATTTGGAGCGTTTGTGAGTGTAACGTTTACTGTAAATGTTTTATTGTTTATTTATTTTTTGTTTGTTATCTAATTCACTTGTTCTGCAATGTAAACATATGTTTCACCATGCCAATAAGGCCCTATAAATTGAAATGTAATTGATAAAGAGAGAGAGACAGAGAGATGGGGATCAATGGGGAGAGAGAGAGAGAGAGAGAGAGAGAGAGAGAGAGAGAGAGAGAGAGAGAGAGAGAGAGAGAGAGAGAGAGAGAGAGAGAGAGAGAGAACAAGAAAAAGGAGTGAGATGAGAGCTGCAAGGAGCTGCTTCGGATCACCATTTGCTCTGTTCTAATGGTTGGCTGTGCTGCATACAACACCCCTACTGCATTACTTCTCCAGTGATCTAATAGGCCCACCGACATATGCTCCAAATTAAGGTAATGCTGTACAGTGACAGTAAGAAATATCAATCACAAAAATAAATATTGAATCAGTCAAAGATTGAAGTAGTAGCCTTGATTAGTACAGGGTAAACAAATTGGACAACAAAAAGTCAGAAAGGTCAGCTATCTATCTCCCCTGTAATGGCAGAATTAATCTACAGCAGTAATCGCAGAATTGATTCCAACATTACCTCAACAGAGTCATCTGTATTCACCCAGCATGGAGCACGGTCCTAAATTTGCCCTGTCTCATTGTTGGCTCGCAGTGCCTTCATTGCCTATCAGCATCAAATTGAATGTCGTGATTGATCGTGGATCATGAAGGAATGATAACACTCCATCACACTGCAACTCACATCACTGTACTCTGCCTACATAATATATTACATTGTGTGACAGAGGAAAATTAGCTTCTGACACTTAAATCTATTGTATACCAGTGGATTAAGCATTGGCTAAAATGGACTGGAAAAGACACTTTATACAAGAGTTTTTGTAGATCACCTTCACACTTCCTCTGTACAAGTTTTCCATTGAACTTTTCTTGAAAGATTGGATAACTTTAACATAGTTAGATTCAGGACAGCATGAGGAAAAATTGACATGAATGACTTATTTTATTGGATTAAAATGCCATTTATCATTTGCTATATTTATTCAGCATTTGTTTCACAGCGTAGGAAATTGAATTTATCTTCATATCTTTGAAGCTGGTGACAAGAAGATAGATGATATGTTTTGAACTTTATTGACACTAAATCCCATATGCCATTCCTGCCAAGGCATAATCTTGGAGGATGCAAGATTTCTGAGTTTTTAGTCTGCTGAGTTTCATGCACTGTATTTATAGTTGACCAAAATAAGCTGACAGTAACCTGCCGAGCCTGCCCATCTCACCTTTAACAAGATAGATGCTGGCATAGATAACATTCCTTGGAGCAAGGTCACATCACAAAGGCTCAAAACTATGTGCGGTGGTGTGCGTGTGTGCGTGCATGTGTGCGTGTGTGCGTGTGTGTGTGTGTGTGTATGGCGTGTGTGCGTGTGTGTGTGCGTGCGTCCATGTGCATTTGCCTGTGTGGTGTGCCTGTGTGTATGGACGTGTGGGTGTTTGTGTATTTTTAAGGGCGTGGAAGGGTACATTTACATTAAGGTTACATACATTTGAAGTCAGAAGTTTACATACACTGAGGTTGGAGTCATTAATAGTAGTTTCTCAACCACTCCACAAATAACTCGTTAAAAAACTATAGTTTTGGCAGAAGTCGGTTAGGACATCTACTTCGTGCAAGACACAAGTAATATTTCCAGCAATTGTTTACAGACAGATTATTTCACTTATAATTGTCACGGTTTTCTAGGTGTGAAGGAGAGTCGGACCAAACTGCAGCGTGTCGATTGCGATCCATGTTTATTTAAACAAAACGTAAACACGAACACTACAAACTAAAACACGAAACGAAACGAAAACCGAAAACAGCCTATACATGTGTCAAACTAACATCGAACAAGGACATCAAGACACTCAGGACAATCACCCACAATACAACCAAAGAATATGGCTGCCTAAATATGGTTCCCAATCAGAGACAACGATAAACACCTGCCTCTGATTGACAACCACTTCAGACAGCCATAGACTCTCCTAGAACACCCCACTAAGCTACAATCCCACTAAGCTACACACCACATACAAAACCCATGTCACACCCTGGCCTGACCAAATACATGAAGAAAAACACAAAATACTTCGACCAGGGCTGACAATAATTCAATGTATCCACAAATACAGTGTGTCAGAAGTTTACATACACTAAATTGACTGTGCCTTTGAACAGCTTGGAGCATTCCAGAAAATGACGCGTCATGGCTTTAGAAGCTTCTGATAGGCGAAATGATATAATTTGAGTGAATTGGAAGTGGTACCTGTGGGTGTGATTTCAAGGCCTACCTTCAAACTCAGTGCCGCTTTGCTTGACATTATGGGAAAATAAAAGAAATCAGCTTGAGACCTTCACAAGTCTGGTTCATCCTTGGGAGCAATTTCAAACATCCTGACGTTCATCTGTACAAACAATAGTACGCAAGAATCAAACACCATGGGACAACTCAGCCGTCATACCGCTCAGGAAGGAGCGCGTTCTGTCTCCAAGAGATGAGCGTACTTTGGTGCAAAAAGTGCAAATCAATCCCAGAACAACAGCAAAAGGACCTTGTAAAGATGCTGGAGGAAGCAGGCACAAAGTTTCTATATCCATATCCACAGTAAAACAAGTCCTATATCAACATAACCTGAAATGCCGCTCCAGCAAGGAAGAAGCCATTGCTCCAAAACTGCCACAAAAAAGCCAGACTACTGGTTTGCAACTGCAGATGGCACAAGATTGCACTTTTCGGAGAAATGTTCTCTGGTCTGATGAAACAAGAAATATAACTGTTTGGCCATAATGACCATCGTTATGTTTGGAGAAAAGGAGGCTTGCAACCTCAAGAACACCATCCCAACGTGAAGGACGGGGGTGGCAGCATCATTCTGTGGGTGTGCTTTTGCTGCAGTAGGGACTGGTGCACTTCCTAAAATAGAAGGCGTCATGAGGAGGAAAATTGTGTGGATATGTTGAAGCGAACATCTCAAGACGTCAGTAAAGGAAGTTAAAGCTTGATCGCACAAATGTGTCTTCCAAATGGACAATGACCCCAAGTATTCTTCAAAGTTGTGGAAAAATTGCTTAAGGACAACAAAGTCAAGGAATTGGAGTGACTATCACAAGGCCCTGAACCTCAAGCCTGTAGAAAAGTGTGTAGACAGAACTGAAAAAGCATGTGCGAGCAAGGCCTACTAACCTGACTCAGTTACACCAGCTCTCGTCGGGAGGAATGGGCCAAAATTCACCCAACTTATTGTGGGAAGCTTGTGGAAGGCTACCGAAACATTTGACCCAATTTAAACAATTGAAAGGCAATGTTACCAAATACTAATTGAGTGTATGTAAACCTCTGACCCCTGGGAATGGATGAAAGAAATAAA
>NW_026290178.1:0-1101 GCF_023373465.1 Oncorhynchus keta | reverse complement strand
TGGGGAACTGGATTTAGGGCCAGTCTCTATAATACATGGGATCTGACGCTACTGGGGAACTGGTTATAGGGCCAGTCTATAATACATGGGATCTAACCTACTGGGGAACTGGTTATACGGCCAGTCTATAATACATGGGATCTAACCTACTGGGGAACTGGTTATAGGGCCAGTCTATAATACATGGGATCTAACCTACTGGGGAACTGGTTATAGGGCCAGTCTATAATACATGGGATCTCACCTACTGGGGAACTGGTTATAGGGCCAGTCTATAATACATGGGATCTCACCTACTGGGGAACTGGTTATAGGGCCAGTCTAAAATACATGGGATCTCACCTACTGGGGAACTGGTTATAGGGCCAGTCTATAATACATGGGATCTCACCTACTGGGGAACTGGATATAGGGCCAGTCTATAATACATGGGATCTAACCTACTGGGGAACTGGTTATAGGGCCAGTCTATAATACATGGGATCTAACCTACTGGGGAACTGGTTATAGGGCCAGTCTATAATACATGGGATCTAACCTACTGGGGAACTGGTTATAGGGCCAGTCTATAATACATGGGATCTAACCTACTGGGGAACTGGTTATAGGGCCAGTCTATAATACATGGGATCTAACCTACTGGGGAACTGGTTATAGGGCCAGTCTATAATACATGGGATCTAACCTACTGGGGAACTGGTTATAGGGCCAGTCTATAATACATGGGATCTAACCTACTGGGGAACTGGTTATAGGGCCAGTCTATAATGCATGGGATCGAACCTGCTGGGGAATTGGTTATGAGGGCCAGTCTACATAATACATGTGATCTAACCTACTGGGGAACTGGATTATAGGGCCAGTCTATAATACATGGGATCTAACCTACTGGGAACTGGTTATAGGGCCAGTCTATAATACATGGGATCTAACCTACTGGGGAACTGGTTATAGGGCCAGTCTATAATACATGGGATCTAACCTACTGGGGAACTGGTTATAGGGCCAGTCTATAATACATGGGATCTCACCTACTGGGGAACTGGTTATAGGGCCAGTCTATAATACATGGGATCTCACCTACTGGGGAACTGGTTATAG
>NW_026290177.1:0-6566 GCF_023373465.1 Oncorhynchus keta | reverse complement strand
CTATGCATCATAGAACTGCTAGCATCATGTGAACCGTGTTATCATCTCTGTAACATATAGAACTGCTAGCATCATGTGAACTGTGTTATCATCTCTGTATCATATAGAACTGCTAGCATCATGTGAACTGTGTTATCATCTCTGTATCATATAGAAGTGCTAGCATCATGTGAACTGTGTTATCATCTCTGTAACACATAGAACTGCGAGCATCATGCGAACTGTGCTATCATCTCTGTAACATATAGAACTGCTAGCATCATGTGAACTGGGTGGTCCTTCTGTAGCTCAGTTGGCAGAGCATGGCGCTTGTAACGCCAGGGTAGTGGGTTCGATTCCGGGACCACCCATACGTAGAATGTATGCACACATGACTGTAAGTCGCTTTGGGATAAAAAAGCGTCAGCTAAATGGCATATATTATTATATATTAGAACCGGCTAGCATCATGTGAACTGTGTTATCATCTCTGTATCATATAGAACTGCTAGCATCATGTGAACTGTGTTATCATCTCTGTATCATATAGAACTGCTAGCATCATGTGTGAACTGTGTTATCATCTCTGTATCATATAGAACTGCGAGCATCATGTGAACTGTGTTATCATCTCTGTATCATATAGAACTGCTAGCATCATGTGAACTGTGTTATCATCTCTGTATCATATAGAAGTGCGAGCATCATGTGAACTGTGTTATCATCTCTGTAACATATAGAACTGCTAGCATCATGTGAACTGTGTTATCATCTCTGTATCATATAGAACTGCTAGCATCATGTGAACTGTGTTATCATCTCTGTAACATATAGAACTGCTAGCATCATGTGAACTGTGTTATCATCTCTGTATCATATAGAAGTGCTAGCATCATGTGAACTGTGTTATCATCTCTGTATCATATAGAACTGCTAGCATCATGTGAACTGTGTTATCATCTCTGTATCATTGAACGCTACATCATGTGAACTGTGTTATCATCTCTGTATCACATAGAACTGCTAGCATCATGTGAACTGTGTTATCATCTCTGTAACATATAGAACTGCTAGCATCATGTGAACTGTGTTATCATCTCTGTAACATATAGAACTGCTAGCATCATGTGAACTGTGTTATCATCTCTGTATCATATAGAACTGCTAGCATCATGTGAACTGTGTTATCATCTCTGTATCATATAGAACTGCTAGCATCATGTGAACTGTGTTATCATCTCTGTAACATATAGAACTGCTAGCATCATGTGAACTGTGTTATCATCTCTGTATCATATAGAACTGCTAGCATCATGTGAACTGTGTTATCATCTCTGTATCATATAGAACTGCTAGCATCATGTGAACTGTGTTATCATCTCTGTAACATATAGAACTGCTAGCATCATGTGAACTGTGTTATCATCTCTGTAACATATAGAACTGCTAGCATCATGTGAACTGTGTTATCATCTCTGTATCATATAGAACTGCTAGCATCATGTGAACTGTGTTATCATCTCTGTATCATATAGAACTGCTAGCATCATGTGAACTGTGTTATCATCTCTGTAACACATAGAACTGCTAGCATCATGTGAACTATGTTATCATCTCTGTATCATATAGAAGTGCTAGCATCATGTGAACTGTGTTATCATCTCTGTATCATATAGAACTGCTAGCATCATGTGAACTGTGTTATCATCTCTGTAACACATAGAAGTGCTAGCATCATGTGAACTGTGTTATCATCTCTGTATCATATAGAACTGCTAGCATCATGTGAACTGTGTTATCATCTCTGTATCATATAGAAGTGCTAGCATCATGTGAACTGTGTTATCATCTCTGTAACACATAGAACTGCTAGCATCATGTGAACTGTGTTATCATCTCTGTATCATATAGAACTGCTAGCATCATGTGAACTGTGTTATCATCTCTGTATCATATAGAACTGCTAGCATCATGTGAACTGTGTTATCATCTCTGTAACATATAGAACTGCTAGCATCATGTGAACTGTGTTATCATCTCTGTATCATATAGAACTGCTAGCATCATGTGAACTGTGTTATCATCTCTGTATCATATAGAAGTGCTAGCATCATGTGAACTGTGTTATCATCTCTGTAACACATAGAACTGCTAGCATCATGTGAACTGTGTTATCATCTCTGTATCATATAGAAGTGCTAGCATCATGTGAACTGTGTTATCATCTCTGTAACATATAGAACTGCTAGCATCATGTGAACTGTGTTATCATCTCTGTATCATATAGAACTGCTAGCATCATGTGAACTGTGTTATCATCTCTGTAACATATAGAACTGCTAGCATCATGTGAACTGTGTTATCATCTCTGTATCATATAGAACTGCTAGCATCATGTGAACTGTGTTATCATCTCTGTATCATATAGAACTGCTAGCATCATGTGAACTGTGTTATCATCTCTGTAACACATAGAAGTGCTAGCATCATGTGAACTGTGTTATCATCTCTGTATCATATAGAACTGCTAGCATCATGTGAACTGTGTTATCATCTCTGTATCATATAGAAGTGCTAGCATCATGTGAACTGTGTTATCATCTCTGTAACACATAGAACTGCTAGCATCATGTGAACTGTGTTATCATCTCTGTATCATATAGAAGTGCTAGCATCATGTGAACTGTGTTATCATCTCTGTATCATATAGAACTGCTAGCATCATGTGAACTGTGTTATCATCTCTGTATCATATAGAACTGCTAGCATCATGTGAACTGTGTTATCATCTCTGTATCATATAGAACTGCTAGCATCATGTGAACTGTGTTATCATCTCTGTATCATATAGAACTGCTAGCATCATGTGAACTGTGTTATCATCTCTGTATCATATAGAACTGCTAGCATCATGTGAACTGTGTTATCATCTCTGTAACATATAGAACTGCTAGCATCATGTGAACTGTGTTATCATCTCTGTAACATATAGAACTGCTAGCATCATGTGAACTGTGTTATCATCTCTGTATCTATAGAACTGTGTTATCATCTCTGTATCATATAGAACTGCTAGCATCATGAACTGTGTTATCATCTCTGTATCATGTGAACTGTGTTATCATCTCTGTATCATATAGAACTGCTAGCATCATGTGAACTGTGTTATCATCTCTGTATCATATAGAAGTGCTAGCATCATGTGAACTGTGTTATCATCTCTGTATCATATAGAACTGCTAGCATCATGTGAACTGTGTTATCATCTCTGTAACATATAGAACTGCTAGCATCATGTGAACTGTGTTATCATCTCTGTATCATATAGAACTGCTAGCATCATGTGAACTGTGTTATCATCTCTGTATCATATAGAAGTGCTAGCATCATGTGAACTGTGTTATCATCTCTGTATCATATAGAAGTGCTAGCATCATGTGAACTGTGTTATCAGCTCTGTAACATATAGAACTGCTAGCATCATGTGAACTGTGTTATCATCTCTGTATCATATAGAACTGCTAGCATCATGTGAACTGTGTTATCATCTCTGTAACATATAGAACTGCTAGCATCATGTGAACTGTGTTATCATCTCTGTATCATATAGAACTGCTAGCATCATGTGAACTGTGTTATCATCTCTGTATCACATAGAACTGCTAGCATCATGTGAACTGTGTTATCATCTCTGTATCATATAGAAGTGCTAGCATCATGTGAGCTGTGTTATCATCTCTGTATCATATAGAAGTGCTAGCATCATGTGAACTGTGTTATCATCTCTGTATCATATAGAACTGCTAGCATCATGTGAACTGTGTTATCATCTCTGTATCATATAGAAGTGCTAGCATCATGTGAACTGTGTTATCATCTCTGTATCATATAGAACTGCTAGCATCATGTGAACTGTGTTATCATCTCTGTATCATATAGAACTGCTAGCATCATGTGAACTGTGTTATCATCTCTGTATCATATAGAACTGCTAGCATCATGTGAACTGTGTTATCATCTCTGTATCATATAGAACTGCTAGCATCATGTGAACTGTGTTATCATCTCTGTATCATATAGAACTGCTAGCATCATGTGAACTGTGTTATCATCTCTGTATCATATAGAACTGCTAGCATCATGTGAACTGTGTTATCATCTCTGTATCATATAGAACTGCTAGCATCATGTGAACTGTGTTATCATCTCTGTAACACATAGAAGTGCTAGCATCATGTGAACTGTGTTATCATCTCTGTATCATATAGAACTGTGTTATCATCTCTGTAACACATAGAACTGCTAGCATCATGTGAACTGTGTTATCATCTCTGTAACATATAGAACTGCTAGCATCATGTGAGCTGTGTTATCATCTCTGTAACACATAGAACTGCTAGCATCATGTGAACTGTGTTATCATCTCTGTATCATATAGAACTGCTAGCATCATGTGAACTGTGTTATCATCTCTGTATCATATAGAACTGCTAGCATCATGTGAACTGTGTTATCATCTCTGTAACACATAGAACTGCTAGCATCATGTGAACTGTGTTATCATCTCTGTATCATATAGAACTGCTAGCATCATGTGAACTGTGTTATCATCTCTGTATCATATAGAACTGCTAGCATCATGTGAACTGTGTTATCATCTCTGTATCACATAGAACTGCTAGCATCATGTGAACTGTGTTATCATCTCTGTATCATATAGAACTGCGAGCATCATGTGAACTGTGTTATCATCTCTGTATCATATAGAAGTGCTAGCATCATGTGAACTGTGTTATCATCTCTGTATCATATAGAACTGCTAGCATCATGTGAACTGTGTTATCATCTCTGTAACACATAGAACTGCTAGCATCATGTGAACTATGTTATCATCTCTGTATCATATAGAAGTGCTAGCATCATTTGAACTGTGTTATCATCTCTGTATCATATAGAACTGCTAGCATCATGTGAACTGTGTTATCATCTCTGTAACACATAGAACTGCTAGCATCATGTGAACTGTGTTATCATCTCTGTATCATATAGAACTGCTAGCATCATGTGAACTGTGTTATCATCTCTGTATCATATAGAACTGCTAGCATCATGTGAACTGTGTTATCATCTCTGTATCACATAGAACTGCTAGCATCATGTGAACTGTGTTATCATCTCTGTATCATATAGAACTGCTAGCATCATGTGAACTGTGTTATCATCTCTGTATCATATAGAACGTGCTAGCATCATGTGAACTGTGTTATCATCTCTGTATCATATAGAACTGCTAGCATCATGTGAACTGTGTTATCATCTCTGTAACACATAGAACTGCTAGCATCATGTGAACTGTGTTATCATCTCTGTATCATATAGAAGTGCTAGCATCATGTGAACTGTGTTATCATCTCTGTATCATATAGAACTGCTAGCATCATGTGAACTGTGTTATCATCTCTGTAACACATAGAACTGCTAGCATCATGTGAACTGTGTTATCATCTCTGTATCATATAGAACTGCTAGCATCATGTGAACTGTGTTATCATCTCTGTATCATATAGAACTGCTAGCATCATGTGAACTGTGTTATCATCTCTGTATCATATAGAACTGCTAGCATCATGTGAACTGTGTTATCATCTCTGTATCATATAGAACTGCTAGCATCATGTGAACTGTGTTATCATCTCTGTATCATATAGAACTGCTAGCATCATGTGAACTGTGTTATCATCTCTGTAGCACAGCTGGCAGAGCATGGCGCTTGTAACGCCAGGGTAGTGGGTTCGATTCCGGACCACCTGTACGTAGAATCAGCTTTGGATAAAGCGTCAGCATGACTGTATATATGTACTGCGGACTAAATTAGACGTCAGCTAACATGGCAGTATCAGACTGTATTACATCATCTCTGTATCATATAGAACTGCTAGCATCATGTGAACTGTGTTATCATCTCTGTATCATATAGAACTGCTAGCATCATGTGAACTGTGTTATCATCTCTGTATCATATAGAACTGCTAGCATCATGTGAACTGTGTTATCATCTCTGTATCATATAGAACTGCGAGCATCATGTGAACTGTGTTATCATCTCTGTATCATATAGAAGTGCTAGCATCATGTGAACTGTGTTATCATCTCTGTATCATATAGAAGTGCTAGCATCATGTGAACTGTGTTATCATCTCTGTATCATATAGAACTGCTAGCATCATGTGAACTGTGTTATCATCTCTGTATCATATAGAACTGCTAGCATCATGTGAACTGTGTTATCATCTCTGTATCATATAGAACTGCTAGCATCATGTGAACTGTGTTATCATCTCTGTATACCACATAGAACTGCTAGCATCATGTGAACTGTGTTATCATCTCTGTATCATATAGAACTGCTAGCATCATGTGAACTGTGTTATCATCTCTGTATCATATAGAACTGCTAGCATCATGTGAACTGTGTTATCATCTCTGTATCATATAGAACGTGCTAGCATCATGTGAACTGTGTTATCATCTCTGTATCATATAGAACTGCTAGCATCATGTGAACTGTGTTATCATCTCTGTAACAT
>NW_026290176.1:0-4993 GCF_023373465.1 Oncorhynchus keta | reverse complement strand
ATAAGAATTTATTTATTTATTATTTTATTTTTATTTCACCTTTATTTAACCAGGTAGGCTAGTTGAGAACAAGTTCTCATTTGCAACTGCGACCTGGCCAAGATAAAGCATAGCAGTGAACAGACAACACAGAGTTACACATGGAATAAACAATTAGCAAGTCAATAACACAGTAGAAAAAATGGGCAGTCTATATACAATGTGTGCAAAAGGCATGAGGAGGTAGGCGAATAATACAATTTTGCAGATTAACACTGGAGGATAAATGATCAGATGGGTATGTACAGGTAGAGATATTGGTGTGCAAAAGAGCAGAAAAGTAAATAAATAAAAACAGTATAAAAACAGTATGGGAATGAGGTAGGTGAAAAGGGTGAGCTATTTACCTATAGACTATGTACAGCTGCAGCGATCGGTTAGCTGCTCGGATAGCTGATGTTTGAAGTTGGAGAGAGATAAAAGTCTCCAACTTCAGCGATTTTTTGCAATCTGCTCCAGTCATAGGCAGAGAGCATTGAACGAAAGGCGGCCAAATGAGGTGTTGGCTTTAGGATGATCAGTGAGATACACTCTGCTGGAGCGCGTGGGTTACGGATGGGTGTTGCCATCGTGACCAGTGAACTGAGATAAGGCGGAGCTTTACCTAGCATGGACTTGTAGATGACCTGAGCCAGGGTCTGGCGAACAATATGTAGTGAGGGGCCAGCCGACTAGAGCATACAAGTCGCAGTGGTGGGTGGTATAAGGTGCTTTAGTGACAAAACGGATGGCACTGTGATAGACTGCATCCAGTTTGCTGAGTAGAGTGTTGGAAGCCATTTTGTAGATGACATCGCTGAAGTCGAGGATCGGTAGGATAGTCAGTTTTACTAGGTAAGCTTGGCAGCGTGAGTGAAGGAGGCTTTGTTGCGGAATAGAAAGCCGACTGGATTTGATTTTTGATTGGAGATGTTTGATGTGAGTCTGGAAGGAGAGTTTGCAGTCTAGCCAGACACCTAGGTACTTATAGATGTCCACATATTCAAGGTTGAACCATCCAGGGTGGTGATGCTAGTCGGGCATGCGGGTGCAGGCAGCGATCGGTTGAAAAGCATGCATTTGGTTTTACTCGTTAAGAGCAGTTGGAGGCCACGGAAGGAGTGCTGTATGGCATTGAAGCTCGTTGAGGTTTGATAGCACAGTGTCCAATGGGGCCGAAAAGTATATAGAATGCGTCGCCTGCGAGAGGTGGATCAGGGAATCGCCCGCAGCAAGAGCAACATCATTGATATATACAGAGAAAAGAGTCGCCCGAGAATTGAACCTGTGGCACCCCATAGAGACTGCCAGAGGACCGGACAGCATGCCCTCTGATTTGACACACTGAACTCTGTCTGCAAAGTACCAGAACCAGGCAAGGCAGTCATCCGAAAACCGAGGCTGTTGAGTCTGCCGATAAGAATTTGGTGATTGACAGAGTCGAAAGCCTTGGCGAGGTCGATGAAGACGGGCTGCACAGTACTGTCTTTTATCGATGGCGGTTATGATATCATTTAGTACCTTGAGTGTGGCTGAGGTGCACCCGTGACCAGCCTCGAAACCAGATTGCACAGCGGAGAAGGTACGGTGGATTCGAGATGGTCAGTGACCTGTTTGTTGACTTTGGCTTCGAAGACCTTAGATAGGCAGGGCAGGATGGATATAGGTCTATAGCAGTTTGGGTCCAGGTGTCTCCCTTGAAGAGGGGGATGACTGCGGCAGCTTAATCCTTGGGGATCTCAGACGATATGAAAGAGAGGTTGAACAGGCTGGTAATAGGGGTATGCGACAATGGCGGCAGATAGTTTCAGAAATAGCGGGTCCAGATTGTCAAGCCCAGCTGATTTGTACGGGTCCAGGTTTTGCAGCTCTTCAGAACATCTGCTATCTGGATTTGGGTAAAGGGAGAACCTGGAGAGGCTTGGGTGAGGCACTGGGGGGGGGGCGGAGCTGTTGGCCGAGGTTGAGTAGCTAGGGAAGGCATGGCCAGCCGTTGAGAAGTGCCATTGAAGTTTTCGATAATCATGGATTTATCGGTGGAGACCGTGTTCCTAGCCTCAGTGCAGTGGGCAGCTGGGAGGAGGTGCTCTTGTTCTCCATGGACTTCACAGTGTCCCAGAACTTTTTGGAGTTGGAGCTACAGGATGCAAACTTCTGCCTGAAGAAGCTGGCCTTAGCTTTCCTGACTGGATCATGCGTAGTATTGGTTCCTGACTTCCCTGAACAGTTGCATATCACGGGGCTATTCGATGCTATTGCAGTCCGCCACAGGATGTTTTTGTGCTGGTCGAGGGCAGTCAGGTCTGGAGTGAACCAAGGGCTGTATCTGTTCTTGGTTCTGCATTTTTGAACGGAGCATGCTTATCTAAAATGGTGAGGAAGTTACTTTAAAGAATGACCAGGCATCCTCAACTGACGGGATGAGGTCAATGTCCTTCCAGGATACACGGGCCAGGTCGATTAGAAAGGCCTGCTCACAGAAGTGTTTTAGGAGCGTTTGACAGTGATGAGGGGTGGTCGTTTGACTGCGGCTCCGTGGCGGATACAGGCGATGAGGCAGTGATCGCTGAGATCCTGGTTGAAGACAGCGGAGGTATATTTGGAGGGCCAGTTGGTCAGATGACGTCTATGAGGGTGCCCTTGTTTACAGAGTTAAGGGTTGTACCTGGTGGGTTCCTTAATGATTTGAGTGAGATTGAGGGCATCTAGCTTAGATTGTAGGACTGCCGGGGTGTTAAGCATATCCCAGTTTAGGTCACCTAACAGAACAAACTCTGAAGCTAGATGGGGGCGATCAATTCACAAATGGTGTCCAGGGCACAGCTGGGAGCTGACGGGGGTCGGCAGCAGGCGGCAACAGTGAGAGACTTGTTTCTGGAGAGTAATTTTCAAAATTAGTAGTTCAAACTGTTTGGGTATGGACCTGAAAGTATGACATTACTTTGCAGGCTATCTCTGCAGTAGACTGCGACTCCGCCCCTTTGGCAGTTCTATCTTGACGGAAGATGTTATAGTTGGGTATGGAAATCTCTGAATTTTGGTGGCCTTCCTGAGCCAGGATTCAGACACGGCAAGGACATCAGGGTTAGCAGAGTGTGCTAAAGCAGTGAGTAAAACAAACTTAGGGAGGAGGCTTCTGATGTTGACATGCATAAAACCAAGACTTTTTCGATCACAGAAGTCAACAAATGAGGGTACCTGGGGACATGCAGGGCCTGGGTTTACTCCACATCACCCGCGGAACAGAGAAGGAGTAGTATGAGGGTGCGGCTAAAGGCTATCAAAACTGGTCGCCTAGAGCGTTGGGGGCAGAGGATAAGAGGAGCAGGTTTCTGGGCATGGTAGAATATATTCAGGGCATAATGCGCAGACAGGGGTATGGTGGGCGGGCACAGCGGAGGTAAGCCCAGGCACTGGTGATGATGAGAGAGGTTGTATCTCTGGACATGCTGGTTGTAATGGGTGAGGTCACCGCATGTGTGGGGGGTGGGACAAAGGAGGTAACAGGGGTATGCAGAGTGGATCTAGGGCTCCATTGTGAACTAAAACAATGATAACTAACCTGAACAACAGTATACAAGGCATATTGACATTTGGGAGAGACATACAGCAAGGCATACAGTAATCACAGGTGTTGAATTGGGAAAGCTAGCTAAAAACAGTAGGCGAGGCCAATCAGCTAGCACAACAAACAGCAGGTAAAATGGCGTTGACTAGGCAACTGGGCCGACAGATAAACAAACAAGCAGAATGGGGTACCGTGATTAATGGACAGTCCAGCGTGCGTCAGCTATGTAGCCAAGAGATCAGTGTCCAGGGGCAGCGGTGGATGGGCAGGGAAGCTGGGCTGGGCGTAGTGTTATCCAGGTTTTAAAAAAAAAATAACAATGACTAAATAGCTTGTAGCTAGTTAGCCTGAGGTTCTGAGTGTGTCATAAAATAAAATAAAAATTAAAAGTGATAGCGAATCCGTATCACAGTGGGTGAGGCAGGTTTCCGGAAGGTATAAACAAATAAAATCAAAGAGAGATGGAAAGTAAATGGGTTCAGAAGTGTTTGGGATGAGGTGAGTCAGATGGTTAGCAGGCCTGTGCTAACAAGCTAACAGTTCAGGCCCGGGCTAGACAAGCTAGCCGTTAGCAGGCCGAATTAGCAAGTAGGGAGATAGCGAGGGCTAGAGAGCTAACCTTTGGGGGACGCGCGATGGGGTGAGTCTGTTTATTCCTTCTTGCGGTGACATCGACAGACCGGTCGTGGGCCCGGGTAATTGTAGCCCAGGAGTATGCTACAGGAGCCTAGTACGCTGGGTGAGCTGGAGACACAGCGTTTCAGAAAGCTCGCGGGCCTTGGCCAGCAGATGGATCTTTGGCGATGTCGCAACGAAAAGCCTGTTGAAACCACCCCGACGATTATGTCGGCGACCAGTCGTGATGGATCGGCGGCGCTCCGTGTCGGCAGTAAAGGGTCCAGGCCAATTGGCGAAAGAGGTATCGTTGGGCCTCTTCGGCTAGTCGGGAGGTGGGCTTAGCTCAAGGCTAACTGTAGCTTGTTTTGGGCCAGAGACGTTGGCCAGAGTAGCCACCGGAATTGCAGCTAGCTAGTTGCGATGATCCGGTGTAAAGGTTCAGAGCTTGCGGAAATGGAGATGTAGAGAAAGAGCAGTCTGATATGCTCTGGGTTGATGTCGCCTGGTGTTCTAGTTAGCTTAGAAGACCGCTAGCAATGGCTAACTGAGTACGAGCTAGTAGCTAGTTAGCTGGCTAGCTTCTGATGGTGGTTCCGGTTCTAAAGTAAAGTATAGAAAAGCGGATCCGTACCACATTGGGTGATGCGGGTTGCAGGAGAGTATATTCAGCTCTAGTTTGAAAGTGAGATTAAAATATGTACGAAATATATACAGAAAAAAACGAAGAAAACTATATTTACACTAGACAGGACGGGACAAGACAAAACACACGTCCGACTGCTACGCCAT
>NW_026290175.1:0-5793 GCF_023373465.1 Oncorhynchus keta | reverse complement strand
TAGATAGATAGATAGATAGATAGATAGATGACCTACTGGAAGAGGTAGCCATTCCATAAAAAATTGAGCTCTGTAGGAGGAAAAGTCCTAAGCTCCAGCTGTTTACTTAGAAATTTAGGGACAGCTCATGCTTTGTGACCGTAGCATACGTGTAGGTATGTACGGCAGGACCAAATCGTAGCATAGGTAGGAGCAAACCCATGTAATGCTCTCAGGTTAGCAGTAAAACCTTTTGAAATCAGCCTTGCCATAATAGGAAGCCAGTGTAGAGGTGCTAGCACTGGAGTAATATGATCACATTTTTTGGGTTCAAGTCAAGATTCTATATAGCACTAACTGAAGTTTATTTAGTATTTTTTCCAGATAGCCGGAAAGTAGAGCATAGTCTAACCTAGAAGTGACAAAAGCATAGATTCAGTTTTCTGCATCATTTTTGGACAGAAAGTTTCTGATTTTTGCAATGTTACGTAGATGGAAAAAAGGTGTCCTTGAACAGTCTTGATATGTTCACAAAGCGAGATCAGGGTCCAGAGTAACGCCGAGGTCCTTCACAGTTTTATTTGAGACGACTGTACAACCATCAAGATGAATTGTCAGATTCATCAGAAGATCTCTTTGTCTCTGGGACCTACAACAAGCATCTCTGTTTTGTCTTAGTTTAAAAGTAGAACATTTGCAGCCATCCACTCTTATGTCTGAAACAAAGGCTTCCAGGGGAGGGGCAATTTTTGGGCTTCACAATGTTTCATAATTTAAATGTACAGCTAGCTGTGTCATTTGCATAGCAGTGAAAGATAAATAGTATGTTTCTGAATGACATCACTAAGAGGTAAAATACATAGAAAACAATAGTGGTCCTAAAATGGAACCTGAGGAACTCTGAAATATACAGTTGATTTGACAGAGGGCAAACCATCCACAGAGACAAACTGATATCTTTCTGACAGATAAGAGCAAATCCAGGCCAGAACTTGTCCGCTAATACCACGGGTTTCCAATCTTCCAAAAGAATGTGGGTGATCGATGGTATCAAAAGAAGCACTAAGGACACGAGGACAGATGTAGTGCCCGGCATGACGCCATTAAAAGGTAATTACCACCGCACAAGTGCAGTCTCAGTGCTATGAAGGGGTCTAAATACAGACATATACATTGTTTGTCTTCAGGAAGGCAGTGTATTGCTGCGCAACAGCTTTTTCAAAAAATTGGGAGATTCGATTTATATAATTTTTTTTTCTGGTCATGGTTTGGCTTTTTCAATAGGCTTTATTACTGCCCTTTTAGTGAGTTTGGTACACATCCGGTGGATAGAGAGCCGTTTATTATGTTCAACATAGGAGGGCCAAGCACAGGAAACAGCTCTTTCAGTAGTTTAGTTGGAATAGGGTCCACTGTGCAGCTTGAAGGTCTAGAGGCCATGATTATTTTCATCATTTTGTCAAGAGATATAGTACTAAAACACTTGAGTGTCTCCCTTGATCCTAGGTCCTGGCAGAGTTGTGCAGACCCAGGACAACTGATTACTGAGGGAGTCCGTAATTTGCTTTCTAATGACTGGGTGATCTTTTCCTCAAGGAAGTTCATGAATGTATCACTACTGAAGTGAAAGCTACTCTCTTTGGGGAATGCTGCTTTTTAGGAGTTTGTGACAGTACCAAAAATTAATTTTGGCTTGTTCTTATTTTCCCAATTAATTTTGAAAAAATCAATACTGCACAGTACTGTCTTTCCAAGCCAGTCGGAAGACTTTCAGTTTGGGGAGCGTCATTTCCGTTCCAATTTTCTGAAGCTTGCTTCAGAGCTCAAAGTGTTTTCGGTATACCAGGGAGCTAGTTTCTTATGACAAATGTTTTGTTTTTAGGGGTGCGACTGCATCTAGGGTATTCGGTAAGGTTAAATTGAGTTCCTCAGTTAGGGTAGTTATCAGATTTTTGTACTCTGTCGTCCTTGGGAAGGCGGAGGGAGTCTGGAAGGGCATCTAGGAATCTTTAGGTTGTCCGAGAATTTATAGCACAGCTTTTGATGATCTGGTTGGGGTCTGAGCATTATTTGTTGCGATTGCAAACATAATACAATGGTGGTCCGATAGTCCAGGATTAAGAGGAAAACATTAAGATCCACAACATTTATTCCATGGGACAAAACTAGGTCCAGAGTATGACTGTGGCAGTGAGTAGGTCCGGAGACATGTTGGACAAACCCACTGAGTCGATGATGGCTCCGAAAGCCTTTTGAGTGGGTCTGTGGACTTTTCCATGTGAGTATTATAGTCACCAAAAAATTGTATTATTATCTGCCACAAGGTCCGATATGAATTCAGGGACCTCAGTGAGGAACGCTCTATATGGCCCAGGAGGCCTGTAAACAGTAGCTATAAAAAGTGATTGAGTTGGCTGCATAGATTTCATGACTAGAAACTCAAAAGACGAAAACATAGGTTTTTTTTGTAAATTTAAATTAGCTATCAGAAATTTTAGCATCACCTCCGCCTTTGTGGGATGCACAGGGGATATGGTCACTAGTGTAAACAGGAGGTGAGGCCTCATTTAACACAGTAAATTCATCAGGCTTAAGCCATGTTTCATTGCCAATCACAGGCATTAGTTACAGGCATTAGTCGAGTGAAAAGCTTCCCTCTCTAAAAGGGCAACTAGATGATAACCAGTCAATGTTCAGGTCACCAAGAAGTGGCGGATGGATATATATTTCATTTTCAGTGATCAGATTTTCCTGCGCTTTTCGATGAAACGCACATTCTGAAATATGTAACTTTCATACATTAACCTGTTGAATCTAGGGGTAATTATTTTATTCTTGGAAAATAACGTTCTAAAGTAAACGGGCTATTTTTCAGGACCGAAAATAGAATATGCATATAATTGACAGCTTAGGATAAAAAAACACTCTAAAGTTTACAAAACGGTAAAGATATTGTCTGTAAGTATATCAGAACCACTTGTAAGTCGCTCTGGATAAGAGCGTCTGCTAAATGACTTAAATGTAAATGTAAATGTAACTGATATTGCAGGCAAAAAAGAATGAGAAAAATCCAATCAGGAACTTAGCGGTTTATAAATAAGAGTCCCTTCCTACGCTTCCCTATTGAGCAGTGAATGGGATATCAACAATATTCCTTTTTCTATGGCTTCCTTAATGTGTCTAGTATCACAAGACATAGTTTCAGGCTTTTATATTGAAAAATGAGCCTGCACGACAACATTTTGTCAGTGTTCACCTGATGGCTCTTTGTGTATTTTCGCAAAGACAGAGGTAGCCATTTTTCCCACCTGAAAAAGCTCTGTCCTGGTTGATATATTATTGTATAGATATTTGAAAAACACCTTGAGGATTAATTATGAACAACGTTTGTCATGTTTCTGTCGATATTATGGAGCTAATTTGGAATATTTTTCAGCGTTGTCGTGACCGCAATTTTCTGTCGTTTTCTCAGCCAAACATAAAGAACTTTTGGCTACAAAAATAATATTTTTGGAAAAAAAAGAACATTTGCTCTAACTGGGAGTCTCGTGAGTGAAAACATCCGAAGCTCATCAAAGGTAAACGATTTAATTTGATTGCTTTTCTGATTTGCGTGACCAGATTGCCTGCTGCTAGCAAGGCATAATGCTATGCTAGGCTATCGATAAACTTACACAAATGCTTGTCTTGCTGGCTGTAAAGCATATTTTCAAAATCTGAGATGACAGGGTGATTAACAAAAGGCTAAGCTGTGTTTGAATATATTTCACTTGTGATTTCATGAATATGAATATTTTCTAGTAAGATTTTTTGTCCGTTGCGATATGCTACTTAGTGTCAGTTGATGACAATTCTCCCGGATCCGGGATGGTAGTTACAAGATTAACAAGTGCAATACACCAAATGAAGAAACATCTTGTTAATCTACCCATAGTGTCCGAATTCAAAAAGGCTTACAGCGAAAGCACAACAATTATGCTAGGTCAGAGCCTAGTCACAAAAACACACAGCCATTTTCGAGCCAAAGAGAGGAGTCACAAAAAGCAGAAAAGAGATGAAATTAATCACTAACCTTTGATGATCTTCATCAGATGACACTCGTAGGACTTCATGTTACACAGTACATGTATGTTTTGTTTGATAAAGTGCATATTTATAACCAAAACTCTGTTTACATTGGCACTTTACTTTCAGTAATGTTTTGCTTCAAAACATCCGGTGATTTTGCAGAGAGCCACATCAATTTACAGAAATGTCAGATATCAAAAAACGGAAAAAAGCAAACCATGCAATAATCTGAGTACGGGCGCTCAGACAACAAATCAAGCCAAACAAATATCCGCCATGTTGGAGTCAACAGAGGTCAGAAATAGCATCATATATATTCACTTACCTTTGATGATCTTCATCAGAATGCACTCCCAGGAATCCCAGTTCCACAATAAATGTTTGATTTGTTCAATAAAGTTCATCTTTATGTCCAAATACCTCCTTTTTGTTTGTGCGTTTTAGCCCAGTGAACGCGTGTAGCCAGCTCATGGCTCTCTGACAGACCACTGACTCGAAGAGCCCTCATTCCCCCTCCTTCACAGTAGAAGCTTCAAACAAGGTTCTAAAGACTGTTGACATCTAGTGGAAGCCTTAGGAATTGCAATATGACCCCATAGAAACTGTGTATTCAATAAGCCAAGAGTTGAAAAACTACGAAACTCAGATTTCTCACTTCCTGTTTGGATATTTCTCAGGTTTTCGCCTGCCATATGAGTTCTGTTAAACTCAAAGATATAATTCAAACCGTTTGAGAAACTTCAGAGTGTTTTCCATCCAAATATACTAATAATATGCATATATTAGCAACTGGGACTGAGTAGCAGGCAGTTTACTCTGGGCATGCTTTTCATCCAAACGTGAAAATGCTGCCCCTGTCCCAAACAGGTTCATTTAGGTCTTTATAAACCGCCCTATTGTAACGTTGTTCTTCGTTTGTAGAAAGAGAGTCGGACCGAAATGCAGCGTGGTGGTTACTCATGACTTTAATGAAAAAAAGTGACACATGAAATAACTATACAAATACAAAAACAACAAACGGAACGAGAAACCTAATTACAGCCTATCTGGTGAAACTACACAGAGACAGGAACAATCACCCACGAAATACAAAGCGAAACTCAGGCTACCTAAATACGGTTCCCAATCAGAGACAACGAGAATCACCTGACTCTGATTGAGAACCGCCCTCAGGCAGCCAAGCCTAATACAACACCCCTACTCAGCCGCAATCCCAAATACTACACACCCTAATACGACAATACAATATATAAACCCATGTCACATCCTGGCCTGACCAAATATATAACGAAAACACAAAATACAATGACCAAGGCGTGACAGAACCCCCCCTATGGTGCGGACTCCGGACGCACCTCAAAACCATAGGGAGGGTCCGGGTGGGCGTCTGTCCATGGTGGCGGTTCCGTTCGGGACGTGGACCCCACTCCATTAATGTCCTAGTTCCTCCCCTTCGTGTCCTGGGATAATCCACCGTCGCCGCCGACCATGGCCTAATAGTCCCTCACCCAGAACCCCACTGAACTGAGGAGCAGCTCGTGACTGAGGGGCAGCTCGGGACTGAGGCAGCTGGGACTGAGGGGCAGCTCGGGACTGAGGGGCAGCTCGGGACTGGAGGGGCAGCTCGTGACTGAGGGGCAACTCCGGGACTGAGGGGCAGCTGGGACTGAGGGGAAGCCCAGTACTGAGAGGAAGCCCAGTACTGAGAGGAAGCCCAGTACTGAGATGAAGCTCAGGCAGGTAGTA
>NW_026290174.1:0-5470 GCF_023373465.1 Oncorhynchus keta | reverse complement strand
ATTTCCAAGATGGCGTAGCAGTCGGACGGTGTTTTGTCTTGTCCCGT
Organism: Oncorhynchus keta; assembly: GCF_023373465.1. Lineage (NCBI taxonomy): Eukaryota > Metazoa > Chordata > Actinopteri > Salmoniformes > Salmonidae > Oncorhynchus > Oncorhynchus keta. Next base: position 5,423 of record NW_026290174.1, on the reverse strand, counting down.
CCTGTCTAGTAACATAGTTTTCTTCGGTTTTTTTCTGTATATATTTTCAGACATATTTTAATCTCACTTTCAAACTAGAGCTGAATATACTCTCCTGCAACCCGCATCACCCAATGTGGTACGGATCTGCTTTTTCTATACTTTACTTTAGAACCGGAACCACCATCAGAAGCTGAGCCAGCTAACTAGCTACTAGCTCGTATCAGTTAGCCATTGCTACTGTCTTTGGTTAACCAGGACACAAACAGCGCGACATCAATCCAGAGCATATCAGATGCTCTTTCTCTACCACATCTCCGGTTCCTACCGCAAGCTCTGAACCTTTACACCGGATCATCGCAACTAGCTAGCTGCAATCGAGTGGCTACCCTGGCTAACGCCTTCTGTCCCAAAACAAGCTACAGTTAGCCTTGAGCTAAGCCCATCTCCCCGACTAGCCGAAGAGGCCCAACAATACCTCATTTGCCAATTGGCCTGGACCCTTTACTGCCGACACGGAGCCCCGCCGATCCATCACGACTGGTCCGCCGACATAATCGTCCGAGGTGGTTTCAACAGGCTTTTCATTGCGACATCGCCAAAGATCCATCTGCTGGCCAAGGCCCTGAGCTTTCTGAAACGCTGTGTCTCCAGCTCACCCAGCGTACTAGAGCTCCTGTAGCATACTCCTGGGCTACAATTACCCGGCCCACGACCGGTCTGTCGATATCACCGCAAGAAGAGGAATAAACAGACTCACCCCATCGCGACGTCCCCAAAGGTTAGCTCTCTAGCCCTCGCTATCTCCCTGCTTGCTAATTCGGCCTGCTAACGGCTAGCTTGTCTAGCCGGGCCTACGAACTGTTAGCTTGTTAGCACAGGCCTGCTAACCATCTGACTCACTGCATCCCAAACACTCTGAACCCATTTTACTTTCTATCTCTCTTTGATTTTTATTTTGTTTATACCTTCCGGAAACCTGCCTCACCCACTGTGATACGGAATCGTTATCACTTTTAATTTTTATTTTATTTTATGACACACTCAAGAACCTCCAGACGCTAACCAGCTAACTAGCTACAAGCTATTTAGTCATTGTTAGTTTAAAAAAAAAAAAAAAAACCTGGATAACACTCGCCAGCCCAGCTTCCTGCCCATCCACCCCTGCCCCTGGACACTGATCTCTTGGCTACATAGCTGACGCACGCTGGACTGTCCATTAATCACGGTACTCATTCTGCTTGTTTGTTTTATCTGTCGGCCCAGTTGCCTAGTCAATGCCATTTTACCTGCTGTTTGTTGTGCTAGCTGGATTAGCCTCGCCTACTGTTTTTAGCTAGCTTTCCCAATTCAAAAACACCTGTTACTGTATGCCTCGCTGTATGTCTCTCCCAAATGTCAATATGCCTTGTATACTGTTGTTCAGGTTAGTTATCATTGTTTTAGTTCACAATGGAGCCCCTAGATCCACTCTGCATACCCCCTGTTACCTCCTTTGTCCCACCCCCCACACATGCGGTGACCTCACCCATTACAACCAGCATGTCCAGAGATACAACCTCTCTCATCATCACCCCAGTGCCTGGCCATCTCCGCTGTACCCGCACCCCACCATTCCCTGTCTGCGCATTATGCCCTGAATATATTCTACCATGCCCAGAAACCTGCTCCTCTTATCCTCTGCCCCCAACGCTCTAGGCGACCAGTTTTGATAGCCTTTAGCCGCACCCTCATACTACTCCTTCTCTGTTCCGCGGGTGATGTGGAGGCAAACCAGGCCCTGCATGTCCCCAGGTACCCCTCATTTGTTGACTTCTGTGATCGAAAAGTCTTGGTTTTATGCATGTCAACATCAGAAGCCTCCTCCCTAAGTTTGTTTTACTCACTGCTTTAGCACACTCTGCTAACCCTGATGTCCTTGCCGTGTCTGAATCCTGGCTCAGGAAGGCCACCAAAATTCAGAGAGATTTTACATACCCAACTATAACATCTTCCGTCAAGATAGAACTGCCAAAGGGGGCGGAGTCGCAGTCTACTGCAGAGATAGCCTGCAAAGTAATGTCATACTTTCCAGGTCCATACCCAAACAGTTTGAACTACTAATTTTGAAAATTACTCCAGAAACAAGTCTCTCACTGTTGCCGCCTGCTACCGACCCCGTCAGCTCCCAGCTGTGCCCTGACACCATTTGTGAATTGATCGCCCCCATCTAGCTTCAGAGTTTGTTCTGTTAGGTGACCTAAACTGGGATATGCTTAACACCCCGGCAGTCCTACAATCTAAGCTTAGATGCCCTCAATCTCACGCAAATCATCAAGGAACCCACCAGGTACAACCCTAACTCTGTAAACAAGGGCACCTCAGTAGACGCTGTCCTGACCAACTGGCCCTCCAAATATACCTCCGCTGTCTTCAACCAGATCTCAGCGATCACTGCCTCATCGCCTGTATCCGCCACGGAGCCGCAGTCAAACGACCACCCCTCATCACTGTCAAACGCTCCCTAAAACACTTCTGTGAGCAGGCCTTTCTAATCGACCTGGCCCGTGTATCCTGGAAGGACATTGACCTCATCCCGTCAGTTGAGGATGCCTGGTCATTCTTTAAAAGTAACTTCCTCACCATTTTGGATAAGCATGCTCCGTTCAAAAATGCAGAACCAAGAACAGATACAGCCCTTGGTTCACTCCAGACCTGACTGCCCTCGACCAGCACAAAAACATCCTGTGGCGGACTGCAATAGCATCGAATAGCCCCGTGATATGCAACTGTTCAGGGAAGTCAGGAACCAATACACGCAGTCAGTCAGGAAAGCTAAGGCCAGCTTCTTCAGGCAGAAGTTTGCATCCTGTAGCTCCAACTCCAAAAAGTTCTGGGACACTGTGAAGTCCATGGAGAACAAGAGCACCTCCTCCCAGCTGCCCACTGCACTGAGGCTAGGAAACACGGTCTCCACCGATAAATCCATGATTATCGAAAACTTCAATAAGCACTTCTCAACGGCTGGCCATGCCTTCCGCCTGGCTACTCCAACCTCGGCCAACAGCTCCGCCCCCCGTAGTTCCTCACCCAAGCCTCTCCAGGTTCTCCTTTACCCAAATCCAGATAGCAGATGTTCTGAAAGAGCTGCAAAACCTGGACCCGTACAAATCAGCTGGGCTTGACAATCTGGACCCGCTATTTCTGAAACTATCTGCCGCCATTGTCGCAACCCCTATTACCAGCCTGTTCAACCTCTCTTTCATATCGTCTGAGATCCCCAAGGATTGGAAAGCTGCCGCAGTCATCCCCCTCTTCAAAGGGGAGACACCCTGGACCCAAACTGCTATAGACCTATATCCATCCTGCCCTGCCTATCTAAGGTCTTCGAAAGCCAAGTCAACAAACAGGTCACTGACCATCTCGAATCCCACCGTACCTTCTCCGCTGTGCAATCTGGTTTCCGAGCCGGTCACGGGTGCACCTCAGCCACACTCAAGGTACTAAATGATATCATAACCGCCATCGATAAAAGACAGTACTGTGCAGCCGTCTTCATCGACCTCGCCAAGGCTTTCGACTCTGTCAATCACCAAATTCTTATCGGCAGACTCAACAGCCTCGGTTTTTCGGATGACTGCCTTGCCTGGTTCACCAATTACTTTGCAGACAGAGTTCAGTGTGTCAAATCAGAGGGCATGCTGTCCGGTCCTCTGGCAGTCTCTATGGGGGTGCCACAGGGTTCAATTCTCGGGCCGACTCTTTTCTCTGTATATATCAATGATGTTGCTCTTGCTGCGGGCGATTCCCTGATCCACCTCTACGCAGACGACACCATTCTATATACTTTCGGCCCGTCATTGGACACTGTGCTATCAAACCTCCAAACGAGCTTCAATGCCATACAGCACTCCTTCCGTGGCCTCCAACTGCTCTTAAACGCGAGTAAAACCAAATGCATGCTTTTCAACCGATCGCTGCCTGCACCCGCATGCCCGACTAGCATCACCACCCTGGATGGTTCCAACCTTGAATATGTGGACATCTATAAGTACCTAGGTGTCTGGCTAGACTGCAAACTCTCCTTCCAGACTCACATCAAACATCTCCAATCAAAAATCAAATCCAGAGTCGGCTTTCTATTCCGCAACAAAGCCTCCTTCACTCACGCTGCCAAGCTTACCCTAGTAAAACTGACTATCCTACCGATCCTCGACTTCGGCGATGTCATCTACAAAATGGCTTCCAACACTCTACTCAGCAAACTGGATGCAGTCTATCACAGTGCCATCCGTTTTGTCACTAAAGCACCTTATACCACCCACCACTGCGACTTGTATGCTCTAGTCGGCTGGCCCTCACTACATATTCGTCGCCAGACCCACTGGCTCCAGGTCATCTACAAGTCCATGCTAGGTAAAGCTCCGCCTTATCTCAGTTCACTGGTCACGATGGCAACACCCATCCGTAGCACGCGCTCCAGCAGGTGTATCTCACTGATCATCCCTAAAGCCAACACCTCATTTGGCCGCCTTTCGTTCCAGTACTCTGCTGCCTGTGACTGGAACGAATTGCAAAAATCGCTGAAGTTGGAGACTTTTATCTCCCTCACCAACTTCAAACATCAGCTATCCGAGCAGCTAACCGATCGCTGCAGCTGTACATAGTCTATAGGTAAATAGCTCACCCTTTTTCACCTACCTCATTCCCATACTGTTTTTATACTGTTTTTATTTATTTACTTTTCTGCTCTTTTGCACACCAATATCTCTACCTGTACATGCCCATCTGATCATTTATCACTCCAGTGTTAATCTGCAAAATTGTATTATTCGCCTACCTCCTCATGCCTTTTGCACACATTGTATATAGACTGCCCATTTTTTTCTACTGTGTTATTGACTTGCTAATTGTTTACTCCATGTGTAACTCTGTGTTGTCTGTTCACACTGCTATGCTTTATCTTGGCCAGGTCGCAGTTGCAAATGAGAACTTGTTCTCAACTAGCCTACCTGGTTAAATAAAGGTGAAATAAAAAAAATAAAAAATAAAAGAGGAGCCTGGTGTTAGAGACTGTTGTTAGAACCTGAGAGGAGCCTGGTGTTAGAGCCTAGTGTTAAAGCCTGAGAGGAGCCTGGTGTTGAGGACTGGTGTTGGAGCCTGAGAGGAGCCTGATAAAGTCTGAGAGGAGCCTGGTTTTAAGCCTGAGAGGAGCCTAATCTTAGAGCCTGGTGTTAGAGCCTGAGAGGAGCCTAATATTAGAGCCTGGTGTTAGAGCCTGAGAGGAGCCTGGTGTTAGAACCTGATATTGGAGCCTGGTGTTGGCGCTTGAAAGGAGCCTGATGTTAAAGTCTGAGAGGAGCCTAATGTTAGAGCCTGGTATTAGGGGCCTGAGAGGAGCCTGGTGTTAAAGTCTGAGAGGAGCCTAATGTTAGAGCCTGGTGTTAGAGCCTGAAAGGAGCCTG